>NC_059458.1:44926950-45036950 GCF_905237065.1 Salmo salar | reverse complement strand
GCTGGATAAGGACCCCTAATCCACACAGCTGGATAAGGACCCCTACTACACACAGCTGGATAAGGACCCTACTACACACAGCTGGATAAGGACCCCACTACACACAGCTGGATAAGGACCCTACTCCACACAGCTGGATAAGGACCCCTACTACACACAGCTGGATAAGGACCCCCACTACACAGCTGGATAAGGACCCTACTACACACAGCTGGATAAGGACCCCTACTACACACAGCTGAATAAGACCCCTACTACACACAGCTGGATAAGGACCCCACTACACACAGCTGGATAAGGACCCCTACTACACACAGCTGGATAAGGACCCTACTACACACAGCTGGATAAGGACCCCTGCTACACACAGCTGGATAAGGACCCCTACTACACACAGCTGGATAAGGACCCCTACTACACACAGCTGGATAAGGACCCCTAGTACACACAGCTGGATAAGGACCCCTACTACACACAGCTGGATAAGGACCCCTAATACACACAGCTGGATAAGTACCCCTACTACACACAGCTGGATAAGGACCCCTACTCCACACAGCTGGATAAGGACCCCTACTACACACAGCTGGATAAGGACCCCTACTACACACAGCTGGATAAGACCCCTAATCCACACAGCTGGATAAGGACCCCACTACACACAGCTGGATAAGGACCCCTACTACACACAGCTGGATAAGGACCCCTACTACACACAGCTGGATAAGGACCCCTACTACACACAGCTGGATAAGGACCCATACTACACACAGCTGGATAAGACCCCTACTACACACAGCTGGATAAGACCCCTACTACACACAGCTGGATAAGGACCCCTACTACACACAGCTGGATAAGGACCCCTACTTCCCCCAGCTGGATAAGGACCCCTACTCCCCCCAGCTGGATAAGGACCCCTACTACACACAGCTGGATAAGACCCCTAATCCACACAGCTGGATAAGGACCCCACTACACACAGCTGGATAAGGACACCTACTACACACAGCTGGATAAGGACCCCTAATCCACACAGCTGGATAAGGACCCCACTACACACAGCTGGATAAGGACCCCTACTACACACAGCTGGATAAGGACCGCCACTACACACAGCTGGATAAGGACCCTACTACACACAGCTGGATAAGGACCCCTACTACACACAGCTGGATAAGGACCCTACTCCACACAGCTGGATAAGGACCCCTACTACACACAGCTGGATAAGGACCCCTAATCCACACAGCTGGATAAGGACCCCTACTACACACAGCTGGATAAGGACCCCTACTACACACAGCTGGATAAGGACCCTACTACACCAGCTGGATAAGGACCCCTACTACACACAGCTGGATAAGGACCCTACTACACACAGCTGGATAAGGACCCCTACTACACACAGCTGGATAAGGACCCCTACTACACACAGCTGGATAAGGACCCATACTACACACAGCTGGATAAGACCCCTACTACACACAGCTGGATAAGACCCCTACTACACACAGCTGGATAAGACCCCTACTACACACAGCTGGATAAGGACCCCTACTACACACAGCTGGATAAGGACCCCTACTACACACAGCTGGATAAGGACCCCTACTACACACAGCTGGATAAGGACCCCTAGTACACACAGCTGGATAAGGACCCCTACTACACACAGCTGGATAAGGACCCCTAATACACACAGCTGGATAAGTACCCCTACTACACACAGCTGGATAAGGACCCCTACTACACACAGCTGGATAAGGACCCCTACTACACACAGCTGGATAAGGACCCCTACTACACACAGCTGGATAAGACCCCTAATCCACACAGCTGGATAAGGACCCCACTACACACAGCTGGATAAGGACCCCTACTACACACAGCTGGATAAGGACCCCTAATCCACACAGCTGGATAAGGACCCCACTACACACAGCTGGATAAGGACCCCTACTACACACAGCTGGATAAGGACCGCCACTACACACAGCTGGATAAGGACCCTACTACACACAGCTGGATAAGGACCCCTACTACACACAGCTGGATAAGGACCCTACTACACACAGCAGGATAAGGACCCCTAATCCACACAGCTGGATAAGGACCCCTACTACACACAGCTGGATAAGGACCCCTAATCCAAACAGCTGGATAAGGACCCCTACTACACACAGCTGGATAAGGACCCCTACTACACACAGCTGGATAAGGACCCTACTACACACAGCTGGATAAGGACCCCTAATCCACACAGTTGGATAAGGACCACTACTACACACAGCTGGATAAGGACCCCCTAATCCACACTGCTGGATAAGGACCCCTACTACACACAGCTGGATAGGGACCCTACTACACACAGCTGGATAAGGACCCCTACTACACACAGCTGGATAAGGACCCCTACTACACACAGCTGGATAAGGACCCATACTACACACAGCTGGATAAGACCCCTACTACACACAGCTGGATAAGACCCCTACTACACACAGCTGGATAAGGACCCCTACTACACACAGCTGGATAAGGACCCCTACTTCCCCCAGCTGGATAAGGACCGATACTCCACCCAGCTGGATAAGGACCCCTACTCCCCCCAGCTGGATAAGGACCCTAATCCACACAGCTGGATAAGGACCCTAATCCACACAGCTGGATAAGGACCCCTACTACACACAGCTGGATAAGGACCCTATTACACACAGCTGGATAAGGACCCCTACTACACACAGCTGGATAAGGACCCCTACTACACACAGCTGGATAAGGACCCCTACTTCCCCCAGCTGGATAAGGACCCCTACTCCCCCCAGCTGGATAAGGACCCCTACTACACACAGCTGGATAAGGACCCTACTACACACAGCTGGATAAGGACCCCTACTACACACAGCTGGATAAGACCCCTACTACACACAGCTGGATAAGGACCCCTACTACACATAGGTGGATAAGGACCCCTACTTCCCCCAGCTGGATAAGGACCCCTACTCCCCCCAGCTGGATAAGGACCCCTACTACAAACACAGCTGGATGAGGACCCTACTACACACAGCTGGATATGGACCCCCACTACACACAGCTGGATAAGGACCCCTACTACACACAGCTGGATAAGGACCACTACTACACACAGCTGGATAAGGACCCCTAAAACACAGCTAAATAAGGAATCCCTACTACACACAGCTGGATGAGGACCCCTACTACACACAGCTGGATGAGGACCCTACTACACACAGCTGGATGAGGACCCCTACTACACACAGCTGGATGAGGACCCCTACTACACACAGCTGGATAAGGACCCTTACTACACACAGCTGGATAAGGACCCCTACCACACACAGCTGGATAAGGACCCCTACTACACACAGCTGGATAAGACCCCTACTACACACAGCTGGATAGGGACCCTACTACACACAGCTGGAAAAGGACCCTACTACACACAGCAGGATAAGGACCCCTACTACACACAGCTGGATAAGGACCCTACTACACACAGCTGGATAAGGACCCTACTACACACAGCTGGATAAGGACCCCTAATCCACACAGCTGGATAAGGACCCCTACTACACACAGCTGGATAAGGACCCTACTCCACACAGCTGGATAAGGACCCCTACTACACACAGCTGGGTAAGACCCCCACTACACAGCTGGATAAGGACCCTACTACACACAGCTGGATAAGGACCCCTACTACACACAGCTGGATAAGACCCCTACTACACACAGCTGGATAAGACCCTACTACACACAGCTGGATAAGGACCCCACTACACACAGCTGGATAAGGACCCCTACTACACACAGCTGGATAAGACCCTTACTACACACAGCTGGATAAGGACCCCTACTACACACAGCTGGATAAGGACCCTAATACACACAGCTGGATAAGGACCCCTACTACACACAGCTGGATTAGACCCCTACAACACACAGCTGGATAAGGACCCTACTACACACAGCTGGATAAGGACCCCCACTACACACAGCTGGATAAGGACCCTACTACACACAGCTGGATAAGGACCCCTACTACACACAGCTGGATAAGGACCCTACTACACACAGCTGGATAAGGACCCCCTGCTACACACAGCTGGATAAGGACCCCTACTACACACAGCTGGATAAGGACCCCTACTACACAGCTGGATAAGGACCCCTAGTACACACAGCTGGATAAGGACCCCTACTACACACAGCTGGATAAGGACCCCTAATACACACAGCTGGATAAGTACCCCTACTACACACAGCTGGATAAGGACCCCTACTACACACAGCTGGATAAGGACCCCTACTACACACAGCTGGATAAGGACCCCTACTACACACAGCTGGATAAGGACCCCTACTACACACAGCTGGATAAGGACCCATACTACACACAGCTGGATAAGACCCCTACTACACACAGCTGGATAAGACCCCTACTACACACAGCTGGATAAGGACCCCTACTACACACAGCTGGATAAGGACCCCTACTTCCCCCAGCTGGATAAGGACCCCTACTCCCCCCAGCTGGATAAGGACCCCTACTCCCCCCAGCTGGATAAGGACCCTAATCCACACAGCTGGATAAGGACCCTAATCCACACAGCTGGATAAGGACCGCTACTACACACAGCTGGATAAGGACCCCTACTACACACAGCTGGATAAGGACCCCTACTACACACAGCTGGATAAGGACCCCTACTTCCCCCAGCTGGATAAGGACCCCTACTCCCCCCAGCTGGATAAGGACCCTAATCCACACAGCTGGATAAGGACCCTAATCCACACAGCTGGATAAGGACCCCTACTACACACAGCTGGATAAGGACCCTACTACACACAGCTGGATAAGGACCCCTACTACACACAGCTGGATAAGACCCCTACTACACACAGCTGGATAAGGACCCCTACTACACACAGCTGGATAAGGACCCCTACTTCCCCAAGCTGGATAAGGACCCCTACTCCCCCCAGCTAGATAAGGACTCCTACTCCCCCAAGCTGGATAAGGACCCCTACTACACACAGCTGGATAAGGACCCTACTACACACAGCTGGATAAGGACCCTACTACACACAGCTGGATAAGGACCCCTAATCCACACAGCTGGATAAGGACCCCTACTACACACAGCTGGATAAGGACCCTACTCCACACAGCTGGATAAGGACCCCTACTACACACAGCTGGGTAAGACCCCCACTACACAGCTGGATAAGGACCCTACTACACACAGCTGGATAAGGACCCCTACTACACACAGCTGGATAAGACCCCTACTACACACAGCTGGATAAGACCCCTACTACACACAGCTGGATAAGGACCCCACTACACACAGCTGGATAAGGACCCCTACTACACACAGCTGGATAAGACCCTTACTACACACAGCTGGATAAGGACCCCTACTACACACAGCTGGATAAGGACCCTAATACACACAGCTGGATAAGGACCCCTACTACACACAGCTGGATTAGACCCCTACAACACACAGCTGGATAAGGACCCTACTACACACAGCTGGATAAGGACCCCCACTACACACAGCTGGATAAGGACCCTACTACACACAGCTGGATAAGGACCCCTACTACACACAGCTGGATAAGGACCCTACTACACACAGCTGGATAAGGACCCCTGCTACACACAGCTGGATAAGGACCCCTACTACACACAGCTGGATAAGGACCCCTACTACACAGCTGGATAAGGACCCCTAGTACACACAGCTGGATAAGGACCCCTACTACACACAGCTGGATAAGGACCCCTAATACACACAGCTGGATAAGTACCCCTACTACACACAGCTGGATAAGGACCCCTACTACACACAGCTGGATAAGGACCCCTACTACACACAGCTGGATAAGGACCCCTACTACACACAGCTGGATAAGGACCCCTACTACACACAGCTGGATAAGGACCCATACTACACACAGCTGGATAAGACCCCTACTACACACAGCTGGATAAGACCCCTACTACACACAGCTGGATAAGGACCCCTACTACACACAGCTGGATAAGGACCCCTACTTCCCCCAGCTGGATAAGGACCCCTACTCCCCCAGCTGGATAAGGACCCCTACTCCCCCAGCTGGATAAGGACCCTAATCCACACAGCTGGATAAGGACCCTAATCCACACAGCTGGATAAGGACCGCTACTACACACAGCTGGATAAGGACCCCTACTACACACAGCTGGATAAGGACCCCTACTACACACAGCTGGATAAGGACCCCTACTTCCCCAGCTGGATAAGGACCCCTACTCCCCCCAGCTGGATAAGGACCCTAATCCACACAGCTGGATAAGGACCCTAATCCACACAGCTGGATAAGGACCCCTACTACACACAGCTGGATAAGGACCCTACTACACACAGCTGGATAAGGACCCCTACTACACACAGCTGGATAAGACCCCTACTACACACAGCTGGATAAGGACCCCTACTACACACAGCTGGATAAGGACCCCTACTTCCCCAAGCTGGATAAGGACCCCTACTCCCCCAGCTGGATAAGGACTCCTACTCCCCAAGCTGGATAAGGACCCCTACTCCACACAGCTGGATAAGGACCCCTACTCCACACAGCTGGATAAGGACCCCTACTACACACAGCTGGATAAGGACCCCTACTACACACAGCTGGATGAGGACCCCTACTACACACAGCTGGATAAGGACCCCTACTACACACAGCTGGATAAGGACCCCTACTACACACAGCTGGATAAGGACCCCTAGTACACACATCTGGATAAGGACCCCTACTACACACAGCTGGATAAGGACCCCTAATACACACAGCTGGATATGTACCCCTACTACACACAGCTGGATAAGGACCCCTACTACACACAGCTGGATAAGGACCCTACTACACACAGCTGGATAAGGACCCCTACTACACACAGCTGGATAAGACCCCTAATCCACACAGCTGGATAAGGACCCCACTACACACAGCTGGATAAGGACCCCTACTACACACAGCTGGATAAGGACCCCTAATCCACACAGCTGGATAAGGACCCCACTACACACAGCTGGATAAGGACCCCTACTACACACAGCTGGATAAGGACCGCCACTACACACAGCTGGATAAGGACCCTACTACACACAGCTGGATAAGGACCCCTACTACACACAGCTGGATAAGGACCCTACTACACACAGCAGGATAAGGACCCCTAATCCGCACAGTTGGATAAGGACCCCTACTACACACAGCTGGATAAGGACCCCCTAATCCACACTGCTGGATAAGGACCCCTACTACACACAGCTGGATAAGGACCCTACTACACACAGCTGGATAAGGACCCCTACTACACACAGCTGGATAAGGACCCCTACTACACACAGCTGGATAAGGACCCATACTACACACAGCTGGATAAGACCCCTACTACACACAGCTGGATAAGACCCCTACGACACACAGCTGGATAAGGACCCCTACTACACACAGCTGGATAAGGACCCCTACTTCCCCCAGCTGGATAAGGACCCCTACTCCCCCCAGCTGGATAAGGACCCCTACTCCCCCCAGCTGGATAAGGACCCTAATCCACACAGCTGGATAAGGACCCTAATCCACACAGCTGGATAAGGTCCCCTACTACACACAGCTGGATAAGGACCCTACTACACACAGCTGGATAAGGACCCCTACTACACACAGCTGGATAAGGACCCCTACTACACACAGCTGGATAAGGACCCCCTACTTCCCCACAGCTGGATAAGGACCCCTACTCCCCCAGCTGGATAAGGACCCCTACTCCCCCAGCTGGATAAGGACCCCTACTACACACAGCTGGATAAGGACCCTACTACACACAGCTGGATAAGGACCCCTACTACACACAGCTGGATAAGACCCCTACTACACACAGCTGGATAAGAACCCCTACTACACACAGCTGGATAAGGACCCCCTACTTCCCCCAGCTGGATAAGGACCCCTACTCCACACAGCTGGATAAGGACCCCTACTCCACACAGCTGGATAAGGACCCCTACTCCACACAGCTGGATAAGGACCCCTACTCCACACAGCTGGATAAGGACCCCTACTCCACACAGCTGGATAAGGACCCCTACTACACACAGCTGGATAAGGACCCCTACTACACACAGCTGGATAAGGACCCTACTACACACAGCTGGATAAGGACCCCTACTCCACACAGCTGGATAAGGACCCCTACTCCAAACAGCTGGATAAGGACCCCTACTACACACAGCTGGATAAGGACCCCTACTACACACAGCTGGATAAGGACCCCTAGTACACACAGCTGGATAAGGACCCCTACTACACACAGTTGGATAAGGACCCCTAATACACAGCTGGATAAGTACCCCTACTACACACAGCTGGATAAGGACCCCTACTACACACAGCTGGATAAGGACCCCTACTACACACAGCTGGATAAGACCCCTAATCCACACAGCTGGATAAGGACTCCACTACACACAGCTGGATAAGGACCCCTACTACACACAGCTGGATAAGGACCCCTAATCCACACAGCTGGATAAGGACCCCACTACACACAGCTGGATAAGGACCCCTACTACACACAGCTGGATAAGGACCGCCACTACACACAGCTGGATAAGGACCCTACTACACACAGCTGGATAAGGACCCCTACTACACACAGCTGGATAAGGACCCTACTACACACAGCAGGATAAGGACCACTAATCCACACAGCTGGATAAGGACCCCTACTACACACAGCTGGATAAGGATCCTACTACACACAGCTGGATAAGGACCCCTACTACACACAGCTGGATAAGACCCCTACTACACACAGCTGGATAAGGACCCCTACTACACACAGCTGGATAAGGACCCCTACTTCCCCCAGCTGGATAAGGACCCATACTCCTCCCAGCTGGATAAGGACCCCTACTCCCCAAGCTGGATAAGGACCCCTACTCCACACAGCTGGATAAGGACCCCTACTCCACAGAGCTGGATAAGGACCCCTACTACACACAGCTGGATAAGGACCCCTACTACACACAGCTGGATAAGGACCCTACTACACACAGCTGGATAAGGACACCTACTACACACAGCTGGATAAGGACCCCTACTCCACACAGCTGGATAAGGACCCCTACTACACACAGCTGGATAAGGACCCCTACTACACACAGCTGGATAAGGACCCCTACTACACACAGCTGGATAAGGACCCCTACTACACACAGCTGGATAAGGACCCCTACTACACACAGCTGGATAAGGACCCCCTACTACACACAGCTGGATAAGGACCCCTACTACACACAGCTGGATAAGGACCCCTACTACACACAGCTGGATAAGACCCTAATCCACACAGCTGGATAAGGACCCCACTACACACAGCTGGATAAGGACCCCTACTACACACAGCTGGATAAGACCCCTACTACACACAGCTGGATAAGGACCCCTACTACACACAGCTGGATAAGGACCCCTACTTCCCCCAGCTGGATAAGGACCCATACTCCTCCCAGCTGGATAAGGACCCCTACTCCCCCAAGCTGGATAAGGACCCCTACTCCACACAGCTGGATAAGGACCCCTACTCCACAGAGCTGGATAAGGACCCCTACTACACACAGCTGGATAAGGACCCCTACTACACACAGCTGGATAAGGACCCTACTACACACAGCTGGATAAGGACCCCTACTACACACAGCTGGATAAGACCCCTAATCCACACAGCTGGATAAGGACCCCACTACACACAGCTGGATAAGGACCCCTACTACACACAGCTGGATAAGGACCCCTAATCCACACAGCTGGATAAGGACCCCACTACACACAGCTGGATAAGGACCCCTACTACACACAGCTGGATAAGGACCGCCACTACACACAGCTGGATAAGGACCCTACTACACACAGCTGGATAAGGACCCCTACTACACACAGCTGGATAAGGACCCTACTACACACAGCAGGATAAGGACCCCTAATCCGCACAGTTGGATAAGGGACCCCTACTACACACAGCTGGATAAGGACCCCTAATCCACACTGCTGGATAAGGACCCCTACTACACACAGCTGGATAAGGACCCTACTACACACAGCTGGATAAGGTCCCCTACTACACACAGCTGGATAAGGACCCCTACTACACACAGCTGGATAAGGACCCCTACTACACACAGCTGGATAAGGACCCCTACTACACAAGCTGGATAAGGACCCCTACTCCCCCCCAGCTGGATAAGGACCCCTACTCCCCCCAGCTGGATAAGGACCCCTACTACACACAGCTGGATAAGGACCCTACTACACACAGCTGGATAAGGACCCCTACACACACAGCTGGATAAGACCCCTACTACACACAGCTGGATAAGAACCCCTACTACACACAGCTGGATAAGGACCCCTACTTCCCCCAGCTGGATAAGGACCCCTACTCCACACAGCTGGATAAGGACCCCTACTCCACACAGCTGGATAAGGACCCCTACTCCACACAGCTGGATAAGGACCCCTACTACACACAGCTGGATAAGGACCCCTACTACACACAGCTGGATAAGGACCCTACTACACACAGCTGGATAAGGACCCCTACTCCACACAGCTGGATAAGGACCCCTACTCCAAACAGCTGGATAAGGACCCCTACTACACACAGCTGGATAAGGACCCCTACTACACACAGCTGGATAAGGACCCCTAGTACACACAGCTGGATAAGGACCCCTACTACACACAGCTGGATAAGGACCCCTAAAACACAGCTGGATAAGTACCCCTACTACACACAGCTGGATAAGGACCCCTACTACACACAGCTGGATAAGGACCCCTACTACACACAGCTGGATAAGACCCCTAATCCACACAGCTGGATAAGGACTCCACTACACACAGCTGGATAAGGACCCCTACTACACACAGCTGGATAAGGACCCCCTAATCCACACAGCTGGATAAGGACCCCACTACACACAGCTGGATAAGGACCCCTACTACACACAGCTGGATAAGGACCGCCACTACACACAGCTGGATAAGGACCCTACTACACACAGCTGGATAAGGACCCCTACTACACACAGCTGGATAAGGACCCTACTACACACAGCAGGATAAGGACCACTAATCCACACAGCTGGATAAGGACCCCTACTACACACAGCTGGATAAGGACCCTACTACACACAGCTGGATAAGGACCCCTACTACACACAGCTGGATAAGACCCCTACTACACACAGCTGGATAAGGACCCCTACTACACACAGCTGGATAAGGACCCCTACTTCCCCCAGCTGGATAAGGACCCATACTCCTCCCAGCTGGATAAGGACCCCTACTCCCCAAGCTGGATAAGGACCCCTACTCCACACAGCTGGATAAGGACCCCCTACTCCACAGAGCTGGATAAGGACCCCTACTACACACAGCTGGATAAGGACCCCTACTACACACAGCTGGATAAGGACCCTACTACACACAGCTGGATAAGGACACCTACTACACACAGCTGGATAAGGACCCCTACTCCACACAGCTGGATAAGGACCCCTACTACACACAGCTGGATAAGGACCCCTACTACACACAGCTGGATAAGGACCCCTAGTACACACAGGTGGATAAGGACCCCTACTACACACAGCTGGATAAGGACCCCTAATACACACAGCTGGATAAGTACCCCTACTACACACAGCTGGATAAGGACCCCTACTACACACAGCTGGATAAGGACCCCTACTACACACAGCTGGATAAGGACCCCTACTACACACAGCTGGATAAGACCCATAATCCACACAGCTGGATAAGGACCCCACTACACACAGCTGGATAAGGACCCCTACTACACACAGCTGGATAAGACCCCTACTACACACAGCTGGATAAGGACCCCTACTACACACAGCTGGATAAGGACCCCTACTTCCCCCAGCTGGATAAGGACCCATACTCCTCCCAGCTGGATAAGGACCCCTACTCCCCCAAGCTGGATAAGGACCCCTACTCCACACAGCTGGATAAGGACCCCTACTCCACAGAGCTGGATAAGGACCCCTACTACACACAGCTGGATAAGGACCCCTACTACACACAGCTGGATAAGGACCCTACTACACACAGCTGGATAAGGACCCCTACTACACACAGCTGGATAAGGACCCCTACTCCACACAGCTGGATAAGGACCCCTACTACACACAGCTGGATAAGGACCCCTACTACACACAGCTGGATAAGGACCCCTAGTACACACAGGTGGATAAGGACCCCTACTACACACAGCTGGATAAGGACCCCCTAATACACACAGCTGGATAAGTACCCCTACTACACACAGCTGGATAAGGACCCCTACTACACACAGCTGGATAAGGACCCCCTACTACACACAGCTGGATAAGGACCCCTACTACACACAGCTGGATAAGACCCCTAATCCACACAGCTGGATAAGGACCCCACTACACACAGCTGGATAAGGACCCCTACTACACACAGCTGGATAAGGACCCCTAATCCACACAGCTGGATAAGGACCCCACTACACACAGCTGGATAAGGACCCCTACTACACACAGCTGGATAAGGACCGCCACTACACAGAGCTGGATAAGAACCCCTACTACACACAGCTGGATAAGGACCACTAATCCACACAGCTGGATAAGGACCCCACTACACACAGCTGGATAAGGACCCCTACTACACACAGCTGGATAAGGACCCTACTACACACAGCTGGATAAGGACCCCTACTACACACAGCTGGATAAGGACCCTACTACACACAGCAGGATAAGGACCCCTAATCCACACAGCTGGATAAGGACCCCTACTACACACAGCTGGATAAGGACCCTACTACACACAGCTGGATAAGGACCCCTACTACACACAGCTGGATTAGATCCCTACTACACACAGCTGGATAAGGACCCCTACTACACACAGCTGGATAAGGACCCCTACTTCCCCCAGCTGGATAAGGACCCCTACTCCCCCCAGCTGGATAAGGACCCCTACTCCCCCAAGCTGGATAAGGACCCCTACTCCACACAGCTGGATAAGGACCCCTACTCCACACAGCTGGATAAGGACCCCTACTACACACAGCTGGATAAGGACCCCTACTACACACAGCTGGATAAGGACCCTACTACACACAGCTGGATAAGGACCCCTACTACACACAGCTGGATAAGGACCCCTACTCCACACAGCTGGATAAGGACCCCTACACACACAGCTGGATAAGGACCCCTACTACACACAGCTGGATAAGGACCCCTACTACACACAGCTGGATAAGGACCCCTACTACACACAGCTGGATAAGGACCCCTAATACACACAGCTGGATAAGTACCCCTACTACACACAGCTGGATAAGGACCCCTACTACACACAGCTGGATAAGGACCCCTACTACACACAGCTGGATAAGGACCCCTACTACACACAGCTGGATAAGACCCCTAATCCACACAGCTGGATAAGGACCCCACTACACACAGCTGGATAAGGACCCCTACTACACACAGCTGGATAAGGACCCCTAATCCACACAGCTGGATAAGGACCCCACTACACACAGCTGGATAAGGACCCCTACTACACACAGCTGGATAAGGACCGCCACTACACACAGCTGGATAAGGACCCTACTACACACAGCTGGATAAGGACCCCTACTACACACAGCTGGATAAGGACCCTACTACACACAGCAGGATAAGGACCCCTAATCCACACAGCTGGATAAGGACCCCTACTACACACAGCTGGATAAGGACCCCTAATCCACACAGTTGGATAAGGACCCCTACTACACACAGCTGGATAAGGACCCCCTAATCCACACTGCTGGATAAGGACCCCTACTACACACAGCTGGATAAGGACCCTACTACACACAGCTGGATAAGGACCCCTACTACACACAGCTGGATAAGGACCCCTACTACACACAGCTGGATAAGGACCCATACTACACACAGCTGGATAAGACCCCTACTACACACAGCTGGATAAGACCCCTACTACACACAGCTGGATAAGGACCCCTACTACACACAGCTGGATAAGGACCCCTACTTCCCCCAGCTGGATAAGGACCCCTACTCCCCCAGCTGGATAAGGACCCCTACTCCCCCCAGCTGGATAAGGACCCTAATCCACACAGCTGGATAAGGACCCTAATCCACACAGCTGGATAAGGACCCCTACTACACACAGCTGGATAAGGACCCTACTACACACAGCTGGATAAGGACCCCTACTACACACAGCTGGATAAGGACCCCTACTACACACAGCTGGATAAGGACCCCTACTTCCCCCAGCTGAACAAGGACCCTACTCCCCCAGCTGGATAAGGACCCCTACTCCCCCAGCTGGATAAGGACCCTACTACACACAGCTGGATAAGGACCCTACTACACACAGCTGGATAAGGACCCCTACTACACACAGCTGGATAAGACCCCTACTACACACAGCTGGATAAGGACCCCTACTACACACAGCTGGATAAGGACCCCTACTCCCCCCAGCTGGATAAGGACCCCTACTACAAACACAGCTGGATGAGGACCCTACTACACACAGCTGGATAAGGACCCCCCACTACACACAGCTGGATAAGGACCCCTACTACACACAGCTGGATAAGGACCACTACTACACACAGCTGGATAAGGACCCCTACTACACACAGCTGGATAAGGACCCCTACTACACACAGCTGGATGAGGACCCCTACTACACACAGCTGGATGAGGACCCTACTACACACAGCTGGATGAGGACCCCTACTACACACAGCTGGATGAGGACCCCTACTACACACAGCTGGATAAGGACCCTTACCACACACAGCTGGATAAGGACCCCTACTACACACAGATGGATAAGGACCCTCTACACACAGCTGGATAAGACCCCTACTACACACAGCTGGATAGGGACCCTACTACACACAGCTGGAAAAGGACCCTACTACACACAGCAGGATAAGGACCCCTACTACACACAGCTGGATAAGGACCCTACTACACACAGCTGGATAAGGACCCTACTACACACAGCTGGATAAGGACCCCTACTACACACAGCTGGATAAGGACCCTACTCCAAACAGCTGGATAAGGACCCCTACTACACACAGCTGGGTAAGACCCCCACTACACAGCTGGATAAGGACCCTACTACACACAGCTGGATAAGGACCCCTACTACACACAGCTGGATAAGGACCCCTACTACACACAGCTGGATAAGACCCCTACTACACACAGCTGGATAAGACCCCTACTACACACAGCTGGATAAGGACCCCACTACACACAGCTGGATAAGGACCCCTACTACACACAGCTGGATAAGACCCCTACTACACACAGCTGGATAAGGACCCCTACTACACACAGCTGGATAAGGACCCTAATACACACAGCTGGATAAGGACCCCTACTACACACAGCTGGATAAGACCCCTACAACACACAGCTGGATAAGGACCCTACTACACACAGCTGGATAAGGACCCCTACTACCCACAGCTGGATAAGGACCCTACTACACACAGCTGGATAAGGACCCCTGCTACACACAGCTGGATAAGGACCCCTACTACACACAGCTGGATAAGGACCCCTACTACACACAGCTGGATAAGGACCACTAGTACATACAGCTGGATAAGGACCCCTACTACACACAGCTGGATAAGGACCCCTAATACACACAGCTGGATAAGTACCCCTACTACACACAGTTGGATAAGGACCCCTACTACACACAGCTGGATAAGGACCCCTACTACACACAGCTGGATAAGGACCCCTACTACACACAGCTGGATAAGGACCCATACACACACAGCTGGATAAGACCCCTACTACACACAGCTGGATAAGACCCCTACTACACACAGCTGGATAAGGACCCCACTACACACAGCTGGATAAGGACCCCTACTTCCCCCAGCTGGATAAGGACCCCTACTCCCCCCAGCTGGATAAGGACCCCTACTCCCCCCAGCTGGATAAGGACCCTAATCCACACAGCTGGATAAGGACCCTAATCCACACAGCTGGATAAGGACCGCTACTACACACAGCTGGATAAGGACCCTACTACACACAGCTGGATAAGGACCCCTACTACACACAGCTGGATAAGGACCCCTACTACACACAGCTGGATAAGGACCCCTACTTCCCCCAGCTGGATAAGGACCCCTACTCCCCCAGCTGGATAAGGACCCTAATCCACACAGCTGGATAAGGACCCTAATCCACACAGCTGGATAAGGACCCCTACTACACACAGCTGGATAAGGACCCTACTAAACACAGCTGGATAAGGACCCCTACTACACACAGCTGGATAAGAACCCTACTACAACAGCTGGATAAGGACCCCTACTACACACAGCTGGATAAGGACCCCTACTTCCCCCAGCTGGATAAGGACCCCTACTCCCCCCAGCTGGATAAGGACCCCTACTCCCCCAAGCTGGATAAGGACCCCTACTCCACACAGCTGGATAAGGACCCCTACTCCACACAGCTGGATAAGGACCCCTACTACACACAGCTGGATAAGGACCCCTACTACACACAGCTGGATAAGGACCCTACTACACACAGCTGGATAAGGACCCCTACTACACACAGCTGGATAAGGACCCCCACTACACACAGCTGGATAAGGACCCCTACTACACACAGCTGGAAAGGACCCCTACTACACATACCTGGATAAGGACCCCTAGTACACACAGCTGGATAATGACCCCTAATACACACAGCTGGATAAGGACCCCTACTACACACAGCTGGGATAAGGACCCCTACTTCCCCCAGCTGGATAAGGACCCCTACTACACACAGCTGGATAAGGACCCCTACTACACACAGCTGGATAAGGACCACTAGTACATACAGCTGGATAAGGACCCCTACTACACACAGCTGGATAAGGACCCCTAATACACACAGCTGGATAAGTACCCCTACTACACACAGTTGGATAAGGACCCTACTACACACAGCTGGATAAGGACCCCTACACACACAGCTGGATAAGGACCCCTACTACACACAGCTGGATAAGGACCCATACTACACACAGCTGGATAAGACCCCTACTACACACAGCTGGATAAGACCCCTACTACACACAGCTGGATAAGGACCCCTACTACACACAGCTGGATAAGGACCCCTACTTCCCCCAGCTGGATAAGGACCCCTACTCCCCCAGCTGGATAAGGACCCCTACTCCCCCAGCTGGATAAGGACCCTAATCCACACAGCTGGATAAGGACCCTAATCCACACAGCTGGATAAGGACCGCTACTACACACAGCTGGATAAGGACCCTACTACACACAGCTGGATAAGGACCCCTACTACACACAGCTGGATAAGGACCCCTACTACACACAGCTGGATAAGGACCCCTACTTCCCCAGCTGGATAAGGACCCCTACTCCCCCCAGCTGGGATAAGGACCCTAATCCACACAGCTGGATAAGGACCCTAATCCACACAGCTGGATAAGGACCCCTACTACACACAGCTGGATAAGGACCCTACTAAACACAGCTGGATAAGGACCCCTACTACACACAGCTGGATAAGAACCCTACTACACACAGCTGGATAAGGACCCCTACTACACACAGCTGGATAAGGACCCCTACTTCCCCCAGCTGGATAAGGTCAATACTCTCCCAACTGGATAAGGACCCCTACTCCCCCAAGCTGGATAAGGACCCCTACTCCACACAGCTGGATAAGGACCCCTACTCCACACAGCTGGATAAGGACCCCTACTACACACAGCTGGATAAGGACCCCTACTACACACAGCTGGATAAGGACCCTACTACACACAGCTGGATAAGGACCCCTACTACACACAGCTGGATAAGGACCCCCACTACACACAGCTGGATAAGGACCCCTACTACACACAGCTGGAAAGGACCCCTACTACACATACCTGGATAAGGACCCCTAGTACACACAGCTGGATAAGGACCCCTACTACACACAGCTGGATAAGGACCCCTAATACACACAGCTGGATAAGTACCCCTACTACACACAGCTGGATAAGGACCCCTACTACACACAGCTGGATAAGGACCCCTACTACACACAGCTGGATAAGGACCCCTACTACACACAGCTGGATAAGACCCCTAATACACACAGCTGGATAAGGACCCCACTACACACAGCTGGATAAGGACCCCTACTACACACAGCTGGATAAGGACCCCTAATCCACACAGCTGGATAAGGTCCCCACTACACACAGCTGGATAAGGACCCCTACTACACACAGCTGGATAAGGACCGCCACTACACACAGCTGGATAAGGACCCCTAATACACACAGCTGGATAAGTACCCCTACTACACACAGCTGGATAAGGACCCCTACTACACACAGCTGGATAAGGACCCCTACTACACACAGCTGGATAAGGACCCCTAATACACACAGCTGAATAAGGACCCCACTACACACAGCTGGATAAGGACCCCTACTACACACAGCTGGATAAGGACCCCTAATCCACACAGCTGGATAAGGTCCCCACTACACACAGCTGGATAAGGACCCCTACTACACACAGCTGGATAAGGACCGCCACTACACACAGCTGGATAAGGACCCCTACTACACACAGCTGGATAAGGACCCCTACTACACACAGCTGGATAAGGACCCATACTACACACAGCTGGATAAGACCCCTACTACACACAGCTGGATAAGACCCCTACTACACACAGCTGGATAAGGACCCCTACTACACACAGCTGGATAAGGACCCCTACTTCCCCCAGCTGGATAAGGACCCCTACTCCCCCCAGCTGGATAAGGACCCCTACTCCCCCCAGCTGGATAAGGACCCTAATCCACACAGCTGGATAAGGACCCTAATCCACACAGCTGGATAAGGACCCCTACTACACACAGCTGGATAAGGACCCTACTACACACAGCTGGATAAGGACCCTACTACACACAGCTGGATAAGGACCCCTACTACACACAGCTGGATAAGGACCCCTACTTCCCCCAGCTGGATAAGGACCCCTACTCCCCCCAGCTGGATAAGGACCCCTACTCCCCCCAGCTGGATAAGGACCCCTACTACACACAGCTGGATAAGGACCCTACTACACACAGCTGGATAAGGACCCCTACTACACACAGCTGGATAAGACCCCTACTACACACAGCTGGATAAGGACCCCTACTACACACAGCTGGATAAGGACCCCTACTTCCCCCAGCTGGATAAGGACCCCTACTCCCCCAGCTGGATAAGGACCCCTACTCCCCCCAGCTGGATAAGGACCCCTACTCCACACAGCTGGATAAGGACCCCTACTCCACACAGCTGGGATAAGGACCCCTACTCCACACAGCTGGATAAGGACCCCTACTACACACAGCTGGATAAGGACCCCTACTACACACAGCTGGATAAGGACCCCTACTACACACAGCTGGATAAGGACCCTACTACACACAGCTGGATAAGGACCCCTACTCCACACAGCTGGATAAGGACCCCTACTCCACACAGCTGGATAAGGACCCCTACTACACACAGCTGGATAAGGACCCCTACTACACACAGCTGGATAAGGACCCCTAGTACACACAGCTGGGATAAGGACCCCTACTACACACAGCTGGATAAGGACCCCTAATACACAGCTGGATAAGTACCCCTACTACACACAGCTGGATAAGGACCCCTACTACACACAGCTGGATAAGGACCCCTAGTACACACAGCTGGATAAGGACCCCTACTACACACAGCTGGATAAGGACCCCTAATACACAGCTGGATAAGTACCCCTACTACACACAGCTGGATAAGGACCCCTACTACACACAGCTGGATAAGGACCCCTACTACACACAGCTGGATAAGGACCCCTACTACACACAGCTGGATAAGACCCCTAATCCACACAGCTGGATAAGGACCCCACTACACACAGCTGGATAAGGACCCCTACTACACACAGCTGGATAAGGACCCCTAATCCACACAGCTGGATAAGGACCCCACTACACACAGCTGGATAAGGACCCCTACTACACACAGCTGGATAAGGACCGCCACTACACACAGCTGGATAAGGACCCTACTACACACAGCTGGATAAGGACCCCTACTACACACAGCTGGATAAGGACCCTACTACACACAGCAGGATAAGGACCCCCTAATCCACACAGCTGGATAAGGACCCCTACTACACACAGCTGGATAAGGACCCCTAATCCACACAGCTGGATAAGGACCCCTACTACACACAGCTGGATAAGGACCCCTACTACACACAGCTGGATAAGGACCCTACTACACACAGCTGGATAAGGACCCCTAATCCACACAGTTGGATAAGGACCCATACTACACACAGCTGGATAAGGACCCCCTAATCCACACTGCTGGATAAGGACCCCTACTACACACAGCTGGATAAGGACCCCTACTACACACAGCTGGATAAGGACCCCTACTACACACAGCTGGATAAGGACACCTACTACACACAGCTGGATAAGGACCCCTACTTCCCCCAGCTGGATAAGGACCCCTACTCCCCCCAGCTGGATAAGGACCCCTACTCCCCCCAGCTGGATAAGGACCATAATCCACACAGCTGGATAAGGACCCCTACTACACACAGCTGGACAAGGACCATACTACACACAGCTGGATAAGGACCCCTACTACACACAGCTGGATAAGGACCCCTACTACACACAGCTGGATAAGGACCCCTACTACACACAGCTGGATAAGGACCCCTACTACACACAGCTGGATAAGGACCCCTACTACACACAGCTGGATAAGGACCCCTACTACACACAGCTGGATAAGGACCCCTACTACACACAGCTGGATAAGGACCCCTAATCCACACAGCTGGATAAGGACCCCTACTACACACAGCTGGATAAGGACCCTACTACACACAGCTGGATAAGGACCCCTACTACACACAGCCTGTCTGTAAGCTGGTCTTCCTGAATGATGGCACGACCAGGTTATAATGACCACATCCTGTCTGTAAGCTGGACTTCCTGAATGATGTCACGACCAGGTTATAATGACCACATCCCGTCTGTAAGCTGGTCTTCCTGAATGATGGCACGACCAGGTTATAATGATCACATCCTGTCTGTAAGCTGGTCTTCCTGAATGATGGCAAGACCAGGTTATAATGATCACATCCTGTCTGTAAGCTGGTCTTCCTGAATGAAGGCACGACCAGATTATAATGATCACATCCTGTCTGTAAGCTGGTCTTCCTGAATGAAGGCACGACCAGATTATAATGACCACATCCTGTCTGTAAACTGGTCTTCCTGAATGATGTCACGACCAGGTTATAATGATCACATCAGAATGTGATTCAATGAATCGATGAATATAAACACTGATTCCATGAATATATACAAAAATAATCTATTCACAGTCATGTGGTTGGCTATAGGAATGTTGAGTCGTGTTTGCTTTGGGAATGTTGAGTCGTGGTTGGCTAGAGGAATGTTGAGTTGTGGTTGGCTACAGGAATGTTGAGTCGTGGTTGGCTACAGGAATGTTGAGTCGTGGTTGGCTACAGGAATGTTGAGTCGTGCTTGGCTTGAGGAATGTTGAGTCGTGGTTGGCTACAGGAATGTTGAGTCGTGGTTGGCTACAGGAATGTTGAGTCATGGTTGGCTAAAGGAATGTTGAGTCATGGGTTGGCTGTAGGAATGTTGAGTCGTGGTTGGCTGTAGGAATGTTGAGTCGTGGTTGGCTGTAGGAATGTTGAGTCATGGTATCCATGTCTTGATTCAACTAAACAAATGAAGTGATACTGAAAATATAATATGTAAATGTTTAAATACTGTAAACCTTTAATATGATATCCATGGCAATATCCAGAGAACGGCTCCCACTAGAATAACACAGTTCTCCAACCAACCCAGTTATCAGGAGAAACCAACAAACGATCTGGGTCCCAGTCCTCTGGTCCTCTGGGTCTGTGTCCCAGTCCTCTGGGTCTGTGTCCCAGTCCTCTGGTCCTCATTAGGAGTGCTGGTGGACAGGGGAACAGCCACACCATAATGGCAGCCAGTGATCAATGCCAGACTAATGTGTGAAGAGCGAGCAAGTCGAACGTCAGCCCTCGCTAATCAATGACTATTCATTTACACAAATAGGACACTTAATACTGTGTGATTGGATAATTACCAGCCTCCGTTAACATGAGATGACAAGAAGGGGATGGAGGAAGAGCTGCAGATACGGCTAGCTAATAGAGCAGGGATGCCAGACTGATACGGCTAGCTAATAGAACAGGGATGCCAGACTCTGATACAGCTAGCTAATAGAGCAGGGATGACAGACTGATACAGCTAGCTAATAGAGTAGGGATGCCAGACTCTGATACAGCTAGCTAATAGAGTAGGGATGTCAGACTGATACAGCTAGCTAATAGAGCAGGGATGCCAGACTCTGATACAGCTAGCTAATAGAGCAGGGATGCCAGACTCTGATACAGCTAGCTAATAGAGCAGGGATGCCAGACTGATACAGCTAGCTAATAGAGCAGGGATGACAGACTGATACAGCTAGCTAATAGAGTAGGGATGCCAGACTCTGATACAGCTAGCTAATAGAGTAGGGATGTCAGACTGATACAGCTAGCTAATAGAGCAGGGATGCCAGACTCTGATACAGCTAGCTAATAGAGCAGGGATGCCAGACTCTGATACAGCTAGCTAATAGAGCAGGGATGCCAGACTGATACAGCTAGCTAATAGAGCAGGGATGCCAGACTGACACAGCTAGCTAATAGAGCAGGGATGCCAGACTCTGATACAGCTAGCTAATAGAGCAGGGATGCCAGACTGATACAGCTAGCTAATAGAACAGGGATGCCAGACTCTGATACAGCTAGCTAATAGAGCAGGGATGCCAGACTGATACAGCTAGCTAATAGAGCAGGGATGCCAGACTGATACAGCTAGCTAATAGAACAGGGATGCCAGACTCTGATACAGCTAGCTAATAGAGCAGGGATGCCAGACTCTGATACAGCTAGCTAATAGAGTAGGGATGCCAGACTGATACAGCTAGCTAATAGAGCAGGGATGCCAGACTCTGATACAGCTAGCTAATAGAGCAGGGATGCCAGACTGATACAGCTAGCTAATAGAGCAGGGATGCCAGACTCTGATACAGCTAGCTAATAGAGTAGGGATGTCAGACTGATACAGCTAGCTAATAGAGCAGGGATGCCAGACTCTGATACAGCTAGCTAATAGAGCAGGGATGCCAGACTCTGACAGCTAGCTAATAGAGCAGGGATGCCAGACTGATACAGCTAGCTAATAGAGTAGGGATGCCAGACTCTGATACAGCTAGCTAATAGAGCAGGGATGCCAGACTGATACAGCTAGCTAATAGAGTAGGGATGTCAGACTGATACAGCTAGCTAATAGAGCAGGGATGCCAGACTCTGATACAGCTAGCTAATAGAGCAGGGATGTCAGACTGATACAGCTAGCTAATAGAGCAGGGATGCCAGACTCTGATACAGCTAGCTAATAGAGCAGGGATGTCAGACTGATACAGCTAGCTAATAGAGCAGGGATGCCAGACATACAGCTACCTAATAGAACAGGGATGCCAGACTCTGATACAGCTAGCTAATGGAACAGGGATGCCAGACTCTGATACAGCTAGCTAATAGAGCAGGGATGCCAGACTCTGATACAGCTAGCTAATAGAGCAGGGATGCCAGACTGATACAGCTAGCTAATAGAACAGGGATGCCAGACTCTGATACAGCTAGCTAATAGAGCAGGGATGCCAGACTGATACAGCTAGCTAATAGAGCAGGGATGCCAGACATACAGCTAGCTAATAGAGCAGGGATGCCAGACTGATACAGCTAGCTAATAGAGCAGGGATGCCAGACTGATACAGCTAGCTAATAGAGCAGGGATGCCAGACTGATACAGCTAGCTAATAGAGCAGGGATGTCAGACTCTGATACAGCGAGCTAATAGAACAGGGATGCCAGACTGATACAGCTAGCTAATAGAGCAGGGATGCCAGACTCTGATACAGCGAGCTAATAGAGCAGGGATGCCAGACTGATACAGCTAGCTAATAGAGCAGGGATGCCAGACTCTGATACAGCTAGCTAATAGAGCAGGGATGCCAGACTCTGATACAGCTAGCTAATAGAGCAGGGATGCCAGACTCTGATACAGCTAGCTAATAGAGCAGGGATGCCAGACTCTGATACAGCTAGCTAATAGAGCAGGGATGCCAGACTGATACAGCTAGCTAATAGAGCAGGGATGCCAGACTCTGATACAGCTAGCTAATAGAGCAGGGATGCCAGACTGATACAGCTAGCTAATAGAGCAGGGATGCCAGACTCTGATACAGCGAGCTAATAGAGCAGGGATGCCAGACTCTGATACAGCTAGCTAATAGAGTAGGGATGCCAGACTCTGATACAGCTAGCTAATAGAGCAGGGATGCCAGACTGATACAGCTAGCTAATAGAGTAGGGATGTCAGACTGATACAGCTAGCTAATAGAGCAGGGATGCCAGACTCTGATACAGCTAGCTAATAGAGCAGGGATGTCAGACTGATACAGCTAGCTAATAGAGCAGGGATGCCAGACATACAGCTACCTAATAGAACAGGGATGCCAGACTCTGATACAGCTAGCTAATGGAACAGGGATGCCAGACTCTGATACAGCTAGCTAATAGAGCAGGGATGCCAGACTCTGATACAGCTAGCTAATAGAGCAGGGATGCCAGACTGATACAGCTAGCTAATAGAACAGGGATGCCAGACTCTGATACAGCTAGCTAATAGAGCAGGGATGCCAGACTGATACAGCTAGCTAATAGAGCAGGGATGCCAGACATACAGCTAGCTAATAGAGCAGGGATGCCAGACTGATACAGCTAGCTAATAGAGCAGGGATGTCAGACTCTGATACAGCGAGCTAATAGAACAGGGATGCCAGACTGATACAGCTAGCTAATAGAGCAGGGATG
Organism: Salmo salar; assembly: GCF_905237065.1. NCBI lineage: Eukaryota > Metazoa > Chordata > Actinopteri > Salmoniformes > Salmonidae > Salmo > Salmo salar. The sequence goes on along the minus strand of NC_059458.1, from coordinate 45,011,712 downwards.
CCAGACTCTGATACAGCGAGCTAATAGAGCAGGGATGCCAGACTGATACAGCTAGCTAATAGAGCAGGGATGCCAGACTCTGATACAGCTAGCTAATAGAGCAGGGATGCCAGACTCTGATACAGCTAGCTAATAGAGCAGGGATGCCAGACTCTGATACAGCTAGCTAATAGAGCAGGGATGCCAGACTCTGATACAGCTAGCTAATAGAGCAGGGATGCCAGACTCTGATACAGCGAGCTAATAGAGCAGGGATGCCAGACTGATACAGCTAGCTAATAGAGCAGGGATGCCAGACTGATACAGCTAGCTAATAGAGCAGGGATGCCAGACATACAGCTAGCTAATAGAGCAGGGATGCCAGACTCTGATACAGCTAGCTAATAGAGCAGGGATGCCAGACTGATACAGCTAGCTAATAGAGCAGGGATGCCAGACTCTGATACAGCTAGCTAATAGAGCAGGGATGCCAGCCTGATACAGCTAGCTAATAGAGCAGGGATGCCAGACTCTGATACAGCTAGCTAATAGAGCAGGGATGCCAGACTCTGATACAGCTAGCTAATAGAGCAGGGATGCCAGACTGATACAGCTAGCTAATAGAGCAGGGATGCCAGACTCTGATACAGCTAGCTAATAGAGCAGGGATGCCAGACATACAGCTAGCTAATAGAGCAGGGATGCCAGACTCTGATACAGCTAGCTAATAGAGCAGGGATGCCAGACTGATACAGCTAGCTAATAGAACAGGGATGCCAGACTCTGATACAGCTAGCTAATAGAGCAGGGATGCCAGACTGATACAGCTAGCTAATAGAGCAGGGATGCCAGACTGATACAGCTAGCTAATAGAGCAGGGATGCCAGACTCTGATACAGCGAGCTAATAGAGCAGGGATGCCAGACATACAGCTAGCTAATAGAACAGGGATGCCAGACTCTGATACAGCTAGCTAATAGAGCAGGGATGCCAGACTCTGATACAGCTAGCTAATAGAACAGGGATGTCAGACTCTGATACAGCGAGCTAATAGAACAGGGATGCCAGACTGATACAGCTAGCTAATAGAGCAGGGATGCCAGACTCTGATACAGCTAGCTAATAGAGCAGGGATGCCAGACTCTGATACAGCTAGCTAATAGAGCAGGGATGCCAGACTGATACAGCTAGCTAATAGAGCAGGGATGCCAGACTCTGATACAGCTAGCTAATAGAGCAGGGATGCCAGACTCTGATACAGCTAGCTAATAGAGCAGGGATGCCAGACTCTGATACAGCTAGCTAATAGAGCAGGGATGCCAGACTGATACAGCTAGCTAATAGAGCAGGGATGCCAGACTCTGATACAGCTAGCTAATAGAGCAGGGATGCCAGACTCTGATACAGCGAGCTAATAGAGCAGGGATGCCAGACTCTGATACAGCGAGCTAATAGAGCAGGGATGCCAGACTGATACAGCTAGCTAATAGAGCAGGGATGCCAGACTGATACAGCTAGCTAATAGAGTAGGGATGCCAGATTCTGATACAGCTAGCTAATAGAGCAGGGATGCCAGACTCTGATACAGCTAGCTAATAGAGCAGGGATGCCAGACTGATACAGCGAGCTAATAGAGCAGGGATGCCAGACATACAGCTAGCTAATAGAACAGGGATGCCAGACTCTGATACAGCGAGCTAATAGAGCAGGGATACCAGACTGATACAGCTAGCTAATAGAGTAGGGATGCCAGACTCTGATACAGCTAGCTAATAGAGCAGGGATGCCAGACTCTGATACAGCTAGCTAATAGAGCAGGGATGCCAGACTCTGATACAGCTAGCTAATAGAGCAGGGATGCCAGACTAGATAATGCTCAGTGCTGATGTCTCTCTGCTCTAATGAATACAGCAGGATAATGTAACAATAATGTTTTGATATTTCAACCTGTGTGTCCTGATGGTGTTTGGTGTGGTGTGGAGGGGGGGAGACCCGGACATCCTGTTTGGTCAGCATGTTAGACTGGGGGCAAAGATACAGCCAAAGCAATGCTGGAATGGCTTCAGAAGAACAATATGAAAGTCCTTGAGTGGCCCAGCTAAAGCCCAAAACATTTGAATCCCGTTAAACATCTTTGGAAAGACTTGAAGATTTCTATCTAACGAGAGCTTGAGAAATTCTGCAAGGACGACTCAACGCTGATGCAGACATACTGTATCGAAAGACGACTCAACGCTGATGCAGACATAATGTATCGAAGACGCACTCAACGCTGATGCAGACATAATGTATCGAAGACGATTCAACGCTGATGCAGACATACTGTATCGAAAGACGACTCAACGCTGATGCAGACATACTGTATCGAAAGACGACTCAACGCTGATGCAGACATACTGTATCGAAAGACGACTCAACGCTGATACAGACATACTGTATCGAAAGACGACTCAACGCTGATGCAGACATAATGTATCGAAGACGACTCAACGCTGATGCAGACATACTGTATCGAAAGACGACTCAACGCTGATGCAGACATAATGTATCGAAAGACGACTCAACGCTGATGCAGACATACTGTATCGAAAGACGATTCAACGCTGATGCAGACATACTGTATCGAAAGACGACTCAACGCTGATGCAGACATACTGTATCGAAGGGCGACTCAACGCTGATACAGACATACTGTATCCGAAGACGACTCAACGCTGATGCAGACATACTGTATCGAAAGACGACTCAACGCTGATACAGACATACTGTATCGAAAGACGACTCAACGCTGATGCAGACATACTGTATCGAAAGACGACTCAACGCTGATGCAGACATACTGTATCGAAAGACGACTCAACGCTGATGCAGACATACTGTACGAAAGACGACTCAACGCTGATGCAGACATACGGTATCGAAAGACGACTCAACGCTGATGCAGACATACTGTATCGAAAGACGATTCAACGCTGATGCAGACATACTGTATCGAAGACGACTCAACGCTGATGCAGACATACCGTATCGAAAGACGACTCAACGCTGATGCAGACATACTGTATCGAAAGACGACTCAACGCTGATACAGACATACTGTATCGAAAGACGACTCAACGCTGATGCAGACATACTGTATCGAGGGACGACTCAACGCTGATGCAGACATACTGTATCGAAAGACGACTCAACGCTGATGCAGACATACTGTATCGAAAGACGACTCAACGCTGATACAGACATACTGTATCGAAAGACGACTCAACGCTGATGCAGACATACTGTATCGAAAGACGACTCAACGCTGATGCAGACATACTGTATCGAAAGACGACTCAACGCTGATACAGACATACTGTATCGAAAGACGACTCAACGTTGATACAGACATACTGTATCGAAAGACGACTCAACGCTGATACAGACATACTGTATCGAAAGACGACTCAACGTTGATACAGACATACTGTATCGAAAGACGACTCAACGCTGATACAGACATACTGTATCGAAAGACGACCAACGCCGATGCAGACATAATGTACGAAAGACGACTCAACGCTGATGCAGACATACTGTATCGAAAGACGACTCAACGCTGATGCAGACATACTGTATCGAAAGACGACTCAACGCTGATACAGACATACTGTATCGAAAGACGACTCAACGCTGATACAGACATACTGTATCGAAAGACGACTCAACAGACTGATACAGCTAGCTAATAGAGCAGGGATACCAGACTGATACAGCTAGCTAATAGAGCAGGGATGCCAGACTGATACAGCTAGCTAATAGAGCAGGGATGTCAGACTGATACAGCTAGCTAATAGAGCAGGGATGCCAGACATACAGCTACCTAATAGAACAGGGATGCCAGACTCTGATACAGCTAGCTAATGGAACAGGGATGCCAGACTCTGATACAGCTAGCTAATAGAGCAGGGATGCCAGACTGATACAGCTAGCTAATAGAGCAGGGATGCCAGACTGATACAGCTAGCTAATAGAGCAGGGATGCCAGACTGATACAGCTAGCTAATAGAGCAGGGATGCCAGACTGATACAGCTAGCTAATAGAGCAGGGATGCCAGACTGATACAGCTAGCTAATAGAGCAGGGATGCCAGACTCTGATACAGCTAGCTAATAGAGCAGGGATGCCAGACTCTGATACAGCTAGCTAATAGAGCAGGGATGCCAGACTCTGATACAGCTAGCTAATAGAACAGGGATGCCAGACTCTGATACAGCTAGCTAACAGAGCAGGGATGCCAGACTGATACAGCGAGCTAATAGAGCAGGGATGCCAGACTCTGATACAGCTAGCTAATAGAGCAGGGATGCCAGACTCTGATACAGCTAGCTAATAGAGCAGGGATGCCAGACTGATACAGCTAGCTAATAGAGCAGGGATGTCAGACTGATACAGCTAGCTAATAGAGCAGGGATGCCAGACATACAGCTACCTAATAGAACAGGGATGCCAGACTCTGATACAGCTAGCTAATGGAACAGGGATGCCAGACTCTGATACAGCTAGCTAATAGAGCAGGGATGCCAGACTCTGATACAGCTAGCTAATAGAGCAGGGATGCCAGACTGATACAGCTAGCTAATAGAACAGGGATGCCAGACTCTGATACAGCTAGCTAATAGAGCAGGGATGCCAGACTGATACAGCTAGCTAATAGAGTAGGGATGCCAGACTCTGATACAGCTAGCTAATAGAGCAGGGATGCCAGACTCTGATACAGCTAGCTAATAGAGCAGGGATGCCAGACTGATACAGCTAGCTAATAGAGCAGGGATGCCAGACATCCAGCTAGCTAATAGAACAGGGATGCCAGACTCTGATACAGCTAGCTAATAGAGCAGGGATGCCAGACTCTGATACAGCTAGCTAATAGAACAGGGATGTCAGACTCTGATACAGCGAGCTAATAGAACAAGGATGCCAGACTGATACAGCTAGCTAATAGAGCAGGGATGCCAGACTCTGATACAGCTAGCTAATAGAGCAGGGATGCCAGACTCTGATACAGCTAGCTAATAGAGCAGGGATGCCAGACTCTGATACAGCTAGCTAATAGAGTAGGGATGCCAGACTCTGATACAGCTAGCTAATAGAGCAGGGATGCCAGACTCTGATACAGCTAGCTAATAGAGCAGGGATGCCAGACTCTGATACAGCTAGCTAATAGAGCAGGGATGCCAGACTGATACAGCTAGCTAATAGAGCAGGGATGCCAGACTGATACAGCTAGCTAATAGAGCAGGGATGTCAGACTGATACAGCTAGCTAATAGAGCAGGGATGCCAGACTCTGATACAGCTAGCTAATAGAGCAGGGATGCCAGACTGATACAGCTAGCTAATAGAGTAGGGATGCCAGACTCTGATACAGCTAGCTAATAGAGCAGGGATGCCAGACTGATACAGCTAGCTAATAGAGCAGGGATGCCAGACTCTGATACAGCTAGCTAATAGAGCAGGGATACCAGACTGATACAGCTAGCTAATAGAGTAGGGATGCCAGACTCTGATACAGCTAGCTAATAGAGCAGGGATGCCAGACTCTGATACAGCTAGCTAATAGAGCAGGGATGCCAGACTAGATAATGCTCAGTGCTGATGTCTCTCTGCTCTAATGAATACAGCAGGATAATGTAACAATAATGTTTTGATATTTCAACCTGTGTGTCCTGATGGTGTTTGGTGTGGTGTGGAGGGGGGGGGAGACCCGGACATCCTGTTTGGTCAGCATGTTAGACTGGGGGCAAAGATACAGCCAAAGCAATGCTGGAATGGCTTCAGAAGAACAATATGAAAGAGTGGCCCAGCTAAAGCCCAAAACATTTGAATCCCGTTAAACATCTTTGGAAAGACTTGAAGATTTCTATCGTAACAGAACGTAACGTAACAGAGGACGACTCAACGCTGATGCAGACATACTGTATCGAAAGACGATTCAACGCTGATGCAGACATACTGTATCGAAAGACGACTCAACGCTGATGCAGACATACTGTATCGAAAGACGACTCAACGCTGATGCAGACATAATGTATCGAAAGACGACTCAACGCTGATGCAGACATACTGTATCGAAAGACGACTCAACGCTGATGCAGACATACGGTATCGAAAGACGACTCAACGCTGATGCAGACATACCGCACCGAAAGACGACTCAACGCTGATGCAGACATACTGTATCGAAAGACGACTCAACGCCGATGCAGACATACTGTATCGAAAGACGACTCAACGCTGATGCAGACATACTGTATCGAAAGACGACTCAACGCTGATGCAGACATACTGTAGCGAAAGACGACTCAACGCTGATGCAGACATACTGTATCGAAAGACGACTCAACGCTGATGCAGACATACTGTATCGAAAGACGACTCAACGCTGATGCAGACATACTGTATCGAAAGACGACTCAACGCTGATGCAGACATACTGTATCGAAAGACGACTCAACGCTGATGCAGACATACTGTATCGAAAGACGACTCAACGCTGATACAGACATACTGTATCGAAAGACGACTCAACGCTGATGCAGACATAATGTATCGAAAGACGACTCAACGCTGATGCAGACATACTGTATCGAAAGACGATTCAACGCTGATGCAGACATACTGTATCGAAAGACGACTCAACGCTGATGCAGACATACTGTATCGAAAGACGACTCAACGCTGATGCAGACATACTGTATCGAAAGACGACTCAACGCTGATGCAGACATACTGTATCGAAAGACGACTCAACGCTGATACAGACATACTGTACCGAAAGACGACTCAACGCTGATGCAGACATACTGTATCGAAAGACGACTCAACGCTGATACAGACATACTGTATCGAAAGACGACTCAACGCTGATGCAGACATACTGTATCGAAAGACGACTCAACGCTGATACAGACATACTGTATCGAAAGACGACTCAACGCTGATGCAGACATACTGTATCGAAAGACGACTCAACGCTGATACAGACATACTGTATCGAAAGACGACTCAACGCTGATACAGACATACTGTACGAAAGACGACTCAACGCTGATGCAGACATACTGTATCGAAGGGACGACTCAACGCTGATACAGACATACTGTATCGAAAGACGACTCAACGCTGATACAGACATACTGTATCGAAAGACGACTCAACGCTGATGCAGACATACTGTATCGAAAGACGACTCAACGCTGATACAGACATACCGTATCGAAAGACGACTCAACGCTGATACAGACATACTGTATCGAAAGACGACTCAACGCTGATGCAGACATACTGTATCGAAAGACGACTCAACGCTGATACAGACATACTGTATCGAAGGACGACTCAACGCTGATGCAGACATACTGTATCGAAAGACGACTCAACGCTGATACAGACATACTGTATCGAAAGACGACTCAACGCTGATGCAGACATACGGTATCGAAAGACGACTCAACGCTGATACAGACATACTGTATCGAAAGACGACTCAACGCTGATGCAGACATACTGTATCGAAAGACGACTCAACGCTGATGCAGACATACTGTATCGAAAAGACGACTCAACGCTGATGCAGACATACTGTATCGAAAGACGACTCAACGCTGATGCAGACATACTGTATCGAAAGACGATTCAACGCTGATGCAGACATACTGTATCGAAAGACGATTCAACGCTGATGCAGACATACTGTATCGAAAGACGACTCAACGCTGATACAGACATACTGTATCGAAAGACGACTCAACGCTGATGCAGACATACTGTATCGAAAGACGACTCAACGCTGATACAGACATACTGTATCGAAAGACGACTCAACGCTGATACAGACATACTGTATCGAAAGACGACTCAACGCTGATGCAGACATACTGTATCGGCGGCGACTCAACGCTGATACAGACATACTGTATCGAAAGACGACTCAACGCTGATACAGACATACTGTATCGAAAGACGACTCAACGCTGATGCAGACATACCGTATCGAAAGACGACTCAACGCTGATACAGACATACTGTATCGAAGACGACTCAACGCTGATACAGACATACTGTATCGAAAGACGACTCAACGCTGATGCAGACATACTGTACCGAAAGACGACTCAACGCTGATACAGACATACTGTATCGGGGACGACTCAACGCTGATGCAGACATACTGTACGAAAGACGACTCAACGTTGATACAGACATACTGTATCGAAAGACGACTCAACGCTGATGCAGACATACGGTATCGAAAGACGACTCAACGCTGATACAGACATACTGTATCGAAAGACGACTCAACGCTGATGCAGACATACTGTATCGAAAGACGACTCAACGCTGATGCAGACATACTGTATCGAAAGACGACTCAACGCTGATGCAGACATACTGTACCGAAAGACGACTCAACGCTGATGCAGACATACTGTATCGAAAGACGATTCAACGCTGATGCAGACATACCGTATCGAAAGACGATTCAACGCTGATGCAGACATACTGTATCGAAAGACGACTCAACGCTGATACAGACATACTGTAACGAAAGACGACTCAACGCTGATACAGACATACTGTATCGAAAGACGATTCAACGCTGATGCAGACATACGGTATCGAAAGACGACTCAACGCTGATGCAGACATACTGTATCGAAAGACGACTCAACGCTGATGCAGACATACTGTATCGAAAGACGACTCAACGCTGATACAGACATACTGTATCGAAAGACGACTCAACGCTGATGCAGACATACTGTACGAAAGACGACTCAACGCTGATACAGACATACTGTATCGAAAGACGACTCAACGTTGATGCAGACATACTGTATCGAAAGACGACTCAACGCTGATGCAGACATACTGTATCGAAAGACGACTCAACGACTGATACAGACATACTGTATCGAAAGACGACTCAACGCTGATACAGACATACTGTATCGAAAGACGACTCAACGCTGATGCAGACATACTGTATCAAAGGACGACTCAACGCTGATACAGACATACTGTATCGAAAGACGACTCAACGCTGATACAGACATACTGTACGAAAGACGACAACGCTGATGCAGACATACTGTATCGAAGACGACTCAACGCTGATACAGACATACTGTATCGAAAGACGACTCAACGCTGATACAGACATACTGTATCGAAAGACGACTCAACGCTGATACAGACATACTGTATCGAAGGGCGACTCAACGCTGATACAGACATACTGTATCGAAAGACGACTCAACGCTGATACAGACATACTGTATCGAAAGACGACTCAACGTTGATACAGACATACTGTATCGAAGGGCGACTCAACGCTGATACAGACATACTGTAACGAAAGAGACGACTCAACGCTGATACAGACATACTGTATCGAAAGACGACTCAACGCTGATGCAGACATAATGTATCGAAAGACGACTCAACGCTGATGCAGACATACTGTAACGAAAGACGACTCAACGCTGATACAGACATACCGTATCGAAAGACGACTCAACGCTGATACAGACATACTGTATCGAAAGACGACTCAACGCCGATGCAGACATACTGTATCGAGGCGACTCAACGCTGATACAGACATACTGTATCGAAAGACGACTCAACGCTGATACAGACATACTGTATCGAAAGACGACTCAACGTTGATACAGACATACTGTATCGAAAGACGACTCAACGCTGATACAGACATACTGTACCGAAAGACGACTCAACGCTGATACAGACATACTGTATCGAAAGACGACTCAACGTTGATACAGACATACTGTATCGAAAGACGACTCAACGCTGATGCAGACATACTGTATCAAAGGACGACTCAACACTGTAATCGCCGCCAAAGGTGCTTCAACAAAGTATTGACTCAGGGTTGTGAATACATATGTAAATTACATATTTTTGTATTCATTTTCAAAACATTTGCAAACATAATAAAAAATTAAAAAAAACGTTTTCACTACGTCAGATGGGGTATCGTGTGTAGATGGGTGAGAAAAATTATATTTAACCCATTTTGAAATCAGGCTGTAACAAAACAAAATGTGGAATAAGCCAAGGGGTATGAACACTTTCGGAAGGCGCTGTAAAATAGGAATGTCAGATCACATAGAGAGGAAAACAGATGGTTAAAACAATATGAAAATAGATGCCGACACTTATTTCTGAGTGATGTGTTTTTCACCTCAGTGTCAGGTGAGATGCAGATCAGACTACTCCTCTGTTGATATAGAGGTTGCTAGGACGGGGTTGCTAGGGTGGGGTTGCTAGGAGACGGTGATGGACATAACACTAGTCAGACTACTCCCCTGTAGATATAGAGGTTGCTAGGGCGGGGTTGCTAGGGTGGGGTTGCTAGGAGACGGTGATGGACATAACACTAGTCAGACTACTCCCCTGTAGATATAGAGGTTGCTAGGCGGGGTTGCTAGGGTGGGGTTGCTAGGAGACGGTGATGGACATAACACTAGTCGGACTACTCCCCTGTAGATATAGAGGTTACTAGGGCGGGGTTGCTAGGTTGGGGTTGCTAGGGGACGGTGATGGACATAACACTAGTCAGACTACTCCCCTGTAGATATCAAGGTTGCTAGGATGGGGTTGCTAGGGTGGGGTTGCTAGGGTGGGATTGCTAGGGGACGGTGATGGACATAACACCAGTCAGACTACTCCCCTGTAGATATAGAGGTTGCTAGGCGGGGTTGCTAGGTTGGGGTTGCTAGGAGACGGTGATGGACATAACACTAGTCAGACTACTCCCCTGTAGATATAGAGGTTACTAGGCGGGGTTGCTAGGTTGGGGTTGCTAGGGGACGGTGATGGACATAACACTAGTCAGACTACTCCCCTGTAGATATAGAGGTTGCTAGGCGGGGTTGCTAGGGTGGGGTTGCTAGGTTGGGGTTGCTGGGGGACGGTGATGGACATAACACTAGTCAGACTACTCCCCTGTAGATATAGAGGTTGCTAGGGCTGGGTTGCTAGGACGGGGTTGCTAGGGTGGGGTTGCTAGGGGACGGTGATGGACATAACACTAGTCAGACTACTCCCCTGTAGATATCGAGGTTGCTAGGGTGGGGGTTGCTAGGCGGGGTTGCTAGGGGACGGTGATGGACATAACACTAGTCAGACTACTCCCCTGTAGATATCGAGGTTGCTAGGTGGGGTTGCTAGGGGCGGGGTTACTAGGGGACGGTGATGGACATAACACTAGTCAGACTACTCCCCTGTAGATATAGAGGTTGCTAGGGGGTGGCTAGGTTGGGGTTGCTAGGGTGGGGTTGCTAGGGGACGGTGATGGACATAACACTAGTCAGACTACTCCCCTGTAGATATCGAGGTTGCTAGGGTGGGGTTGCTAGGGGCGGGGTTGCTAGGGGACGGTGATGGACATAACACTAGTCAGACTACTCCCCTGTAGATATCGAGGTTGCTAGGGTGGGGTTGCTAGGGCGGGGTTACTAGGGGACGGTGATGGACATAACACTAGTCAGACTACTCCCCTGTAGATATAGAGGTTGCTAGGGGGGTGGCTAGGTTGGGGTTGCTAGGGTGGGGTTGCTAGGGGACGGTGATGGACATAACACTAGTCAGACTACTCCCCTGTAGATATAGAGGTTGCTAGGGGGGTTGCTAGGGACGGTGATGGACATAACACTAGTCAGACTACTCCCTGTAGATATCGAGGTTGCTAGGAAGGGGGTTGCTAGGGCGGGGTTGCTAGGGGACGGTGATGGACATAACACTAGTCAGACTACTCCCCAGTAGATATAGAGGTTACTAGGATGAGGTTGCTAGGGTGGAGTTGCTAGGGTGAGGTTGCTAGGATGGGTTTACTAGGGTGAGGTTGCTAGGGCGGGGTTGCTAGGGTGTTGTTGCTACGGCGGGGTTGCTAGGGGACGGTGACGGACATAACACTAGTCAGACTACACCCCTGTGGATATAGAGGTTGCTAGGGTGGGGTTGCTAGGGAGGGGTTGCTAGGAGACGGTGATGGACATAACATCAGTCAGACTACACCCCTGTGGATACACAGTGAAGGAAGAAGAGAAAAGTATTTGATCCCCTGCTGATTTTGTACGTTTGCCCGCTGACAAAGAAATGATCAGTCTATCATTTTAATGGGAGGTTTATTTGAACAGTGAGAGACAGAATAACAACAAAAAAAATCCAGAAAAACGCAAGTCTAAAACTGAATCACATAGCTGTAAAATCTCCATCACGTTCCCTTCGCTAATCACTGTAAACCCCACAAATTAAAATGATCCTAACCCTACTTCCCTCCTGTCTTTGGCAGGGAGACTAGGAAGGCATAAGATCTGTCTTTATCCAGCCAATAACCAATCAGAGAGCTTTATCCAGCCAATAACCAAACAGAGAGCTTTATCCAGCCAATAACCAAACAGAGAGCTTTATCCAGCCAATAACCAGAGAGCTTTATCCAGCCAATAACCAAACAGAGAGCTTTATCCAGCCAATAACCAGAGAGCTTTATCCAGCCAATAACCAAACAGAGAGCTTTATCCAGCCAATAACCAAACAGAGAGCTTTATCCAGCCAATAACCAGAGAGCTTTATCCAGCCAATAACCAGAGAGCTTTATCCAGCCAATAACCAAACAGAGAGCTTTATCCAGCCAATAACCAGAGAGCTTTATCCAGCCAATAACCAAACAGAGCTTTATCCAGCCAATAACCAGAGAGCTTTAACCAGCCAATAACCAAACAGAGAGCTTTATCCAGCCAATAACCAAACAGAGAGCTTTATCCGGCCAATAACCAAACAGAGAGCTTTAACCAGCCAATAACCAAACAGAGAGCTTTATCCAGCCAATAACCAAACAGAGCTTTATCCAGCCAATAACCAGAGAGCTTTATCCAGCCAATAACCAAACAGAGAGCTTTATCCAGCCAATAACCAAACAGAGAGCTTTATCCAGCCAATAACCAATCAGAGAGCTTTATCCAGCCAATAACCAATCAGAGAGCTTTATCCAGCCAATAACCAATCAGAGAGCTTTATCCGCCAATAACCAAACAGAGAGCTTTATCCAGCCAATAACCAGAGCTTTATCCAGCCAATAACCAATCAGAGAGCTTTATCCAGCCAATAACCAAACAGAAAGCTTTATCCAGCCAATAACCAAACAGAGAGCTTTATCCAGCCAATAACCAATCAGAGAGCTTTATCCAGCCAATAACCAAACAGAGAGCTTTATCCAGCCAATAACCAATCAGAGAGCTTTATCCAGCCAATAACCAAACAGAGAGCTTTATCCAGCCAATAACCAGAGAGCTTTATCCAGCCAATAACCAATCAAAGAGCTTTATCCAGCCAATAACCAGAGAGCTTTATCCAGCCAATAACCAAACAGAGAGCTGTATCCAGCCAATAACCAAACAGAGAGCTTTATCCAGCCAATAACCAAACAGAGAGCTTTATCCAGCCAATAACCAGAGAGCTTTATCCAGCCAATAACCAAACAGAGAGCTTTATCCAGCCAATAACCAAACAGAGAGCTTTATCCAGCCAATAACCAAACAGAGAGCTTTATCCAGCCAATAACCAAACAGAGAGCTTTATCCAGCCAATAACCAAACAGAGAGCTTCAGAGAGGAGAGGAGGATGTCCTAAACACTGTTACCGTGTCCCAAATGGAACCCTATTCTCTATATAGTGCACTACTTTAGACCAGGATCCTATAGAACCCTATTCCCCATATATAGTGTATTACTTTAGACCAGGGCCCTATAGAACCCTATTCCCTATATAGTGCACTACTTTAGACCAGGGCCCTATAGAACCCTATTCTCTATATATAGTGCACTACTTTTGACCAGAGCCCTATAGAACCCTATTCCCTACATAGTGCACTACTTTAGACCAGAGCCCTATAGAACCCTATTCCCTGTATATAGTGCACTACTTTAGACCAGAGCCCTATAGAACACTATTCTCTATATATAGTGCACTACTTTAGACCAGGACCCTATAGAACCCTATTCCCTTTATAGTGCACTACTTTAGACCAGAGCCCTATAGAACCCTATTCCCTATATATAGTGCACTACTTTAGACCAGAGCCCTATAGAACCCTATTCCCTTTATAGTGCACTACTTTTGACCAGAGCCCTATATAGTGCACTATGTAGGAAATATGGTGTAATTTGGGACACAAATGGTGCCTCGGCATCTCCTGCATAGCATGACACAGAATCACAATAGAATACAGCTGCTGGCTTTACTGCCAACCTGTCTTCAACCCTGCCTCTCATCCCTTGGCTCAGAACAGCCCAATCCAAAACACCTTGAAGGAAACTGTGACGAGCCAAGGTTTGATTCTCACCAACAGAATAGCAAACACTAAATAGAAACCATACAGTCCTAAAAAAAAAAAATGGCAGGAAGTCATTCTCCATAAAAACAGTTACATCTGGGCCACAAGGAGGTAGTGTGAAATGGATTGTGGGTGTTTTAAAAAAATATATATATTTATATTTAACCAGGCAAGTCCAATAATATGGAGTAATGTTTACAGGCCGTCCCTACTGCTCCAGTCTTCAGCGAACTGGGTTCCCACGAGACAGACGGAGACAGACGACATGATCTGGATAACAAATATCACAACCCTGGGAACACAGAACACACAACACAGAACACTGCTAACAGACACAGGTATCTAGGGGGTATAAACAGTATAATATGTGGTATACTCAGGGTATCAACAGTATAATGTTCGGGTATACTCAGAGTATAAACAGTATAATGTTCGGTATACTCAGAGTATCAACAGTATAATGTGTAGTATACTCAGGGTATAAACAGTATAATATGTGGTATACTCAGGGTATAAACAGTATAATGTTTGGTATACTCAGGGTATAAACAGTATAATGTGGGTATACTCAGAGTATAAACAGTATAATGTGTGTATACTCAGGGTATCAACAGTATAATGTTCGGCATACTCAGGGTATAAACAGTATAATATGTGGTATACCCAGGGTATCAACAGTATAATGTTTGGTATACTCAGGGTATAAACAGTATAATATGTGGTATACCCAGGGTATCAACAGTATAATGTGTGGTATACCCAGGGTATCAACAGTATAATGTTCGGTATACTCAGAGTATAAACAGTATAATGTTCGGTATACTCAGAGTATCAACAGTATAATGTGTAGTATACTCAGGGTATAAACAGTATAATGTTGGTATACTCAGGGTATAAAAAAGTATAATGTGTGGTATACTCAGGGTATCAACAGTATAATGTTTGGTATACTCAGGTATCAACAGTATAATGTGGGTATACTCAGGGTATAAACAGTATAATGTGTGGTATACTCAGGGTATAAACAGTATAATGTGTGGTGGTATAAACAGTATAATGTGTGGTATACTCAGGTATCAACAGTATAATGTGTGGTATACTCAGGGTATCAACAGTATAATGTGTGTTATACCCAGGGTATCAACAGTATAATGGGTGGTATACCCAGGGTATAAACAGTATAATGTGTGGTATACCCAGGGTATCAACAGTATAATGTGTGGTATACTCAGGGTATCAACAGTATAATGTTTGGTATACTCAGGGTATCAACAGTATAATGTTTGGTATACTCAGGGTATAAACAGTATAATGTGTGGTATACTCAGGTAGACTACAGTATAATGTGTGGTATACTCAGGGTATAAACAGTATAATGTGTGGTATACCCAGGGTAAAAACAGTATAATGTGTGGTATACTCAGGGGTATAAACAGTATAATGTTTGGTATACTCAGGGTATAAACAGTATAATGTTTGGTATACTCAGGTATAAACAGTATAATGTGTGGTATACCCAGGGTATCAACAGTATAATGTGTGGTATACTCAGGGTATAAACAGTATAATGTGTGGTATACTCAGGGTATCAACAGTATAATGTGTGGTATACCCAGGGTATCAACAGTATAATGTTTGGTATACTCAGGGTATAAACAGTATAATGTGTGGTATACCCAGGGTATCAACAGTATAATGTTTGGTATACTCAGGTATAAACAGTATAATGTGTGGTATACTCAGGTATAAACAGTATAAATGTGGGTATACTCAGGGTATAAACAGTATAATGTGTGGTATACTCAGGGTATAAACAGGTATAATGTTTGGTATACTCAGGTTATAAACAGTATAATGTTTGGTATACTCAGGGTATCAACAGTATAATGTGTGGTATACTCAGGGTATCAACAGTATAATGTTTGGTATACTCAGGGTATCAACAGTATAATGTTTGGTATACTCAGGGTATAAACAGTATAATGTGTGGTATACTCAGGGTAGACTAGAGTATAATGTGTGGTATACTCAGGGTAGACTAGAGTATAATGTGTGGTATACTCAGGGTATAAAGAGTATAATGTTTGGTATACTCAGGGTATAAACAGTATAATGTGTGGTATACCCAGGGTATAAACAGTATAATGTGTGGTATACTCAGGGTATAAACAGTATAATGTTTGGTATACTCAGGGTATAAACAGTATAATGTTTGGTATACTCAGGGTATAAACAGTATAATGTGTGGTATACCCAGGGTATCAACAGTATAATGTGTGGTATACTCAGGTATAAACAGTATAATGTGTGGTATACTCAGGGTATCAACAGTATAATGTGTGGTATACCCAGGGTATCAACAGTATAATGTTTGGTATACTCAGGGTATAAACAGTATAATGTGTGGTATACCCAGGGTATCAACAGTATAATGTTTGGTATACTCAGGGTATAAACAGTATAATGTGTGGTATACTCAGGGTATAAACAGTATAATGTGGGTATACTCAGGGTATAAACAGTATAATGTGTGGTATACTCAGGGTATAAACAGTATAATGTTTGGTATACTCAGGGTATAAACAGTATAATGTTTGGTATACTCAGGGTATCAACAGTATAATGTGGGTATACTCGGGGTATAAACAGAATAATGTTTGGTATACTCCAGGGTATAAACAGTATAATGTTTGGTATACCCAGAGGTATAAACAGTATAATGTGTGGTACACCCAGGGTATCAACAGTATAATGTTTGGTATACTCAGGGTATAAACAGTATAATGTGTGGTATACTCAGGGTATAAACAGTATAATGTTTGGTATACTCAGGGTATCAACAGTATAATGTGTGGTATACTCAGGGTATCAACAGTATAATGTGTGGTATACTCAGGGTAGACTACAGTATAATGTTTGGTATACTCAGGGTATCAACAGTATAATGTGGGTATACTCAGGGTATAAACAGTATATGTGTGGTATACCCAGGGTATAAACAGTATAATGTTTGGTATACTCAGGGTATAAACAGTATAATGTTTGGTATACTCAGGGTATAAACAGTATAATGTGTGGTATACTCAGGGTATAAACAGTATAATGTTTGGTATACCCAGGGTATAAACAGTATAATGTGGGTATACTCAGGGTATCAACAGTATAATATGTGGTATACTCAGGGTATCAACAGTATAATGTGTGGTATACCCAGGGGTATAAACAGTATACTGTTTGGTATACTCAGGGTATAAACAGTATAATGTGTGGTATACCCAAGGGGGTATAAACAGTATAATGTTGGTATACTCCAGGGTATCAACAGTATAATGTGGGTATACTCAGGTATAAACAGTATAATGTGTGGTATACTCAGGGTATAAACAGTATAATGTTTGGTATACCCAGGGTATAAACAGTATAATGTTTGGTACCCAGGTATAAACAGTATAATGTTTGGTATACCCAGGGTATCAACAGTATAATGTTTGGTATACTCAGGGTATCAACAGTATAATGTGGGTATACTCAGGGTATAAACAGTATAATGTGTGGTATACTCAGGGTATAAAACAGTATAATGTGTGGTATACTCAGGGGTATAAACAGTATAATGTTTGGTATACCCAGGGTATAAACAGTATAATGTGGGTATACCCAGGGTATAAACAGTATAATGTTTGGTATACCCAGGGTATAAACAGTATAATGTGGGCATACTCAGGGTATAAACAGTATAATGTTTGGTATACTCAGGGTATAAACAGTATAATGTGTGGTATACTCGGGGTATAAACAGTATAATGTTTGGTATACCCAGGGTATAAACAGTATAATGTTTGGTATACCCAGGTATCAACAGTATAATGTTTGGTATACTCAGGTATAAACAGTATAATGTGTGGTATACTCGGGGGTATCAACAGTATAATGTGTGGTATACCCAGGGTATAAACAGTATACTGTTTCGGTATACTCAGGGTATAAACAGTATAATGTGTGGTATACCCAGGGTATAAACAGTATAATGTTTGGTATACTCAGGGTATCAACAGTATAATGTGGGTATACTCAGGGTATAAACAGTATATGTGGTATACTCAGGGTATAAACAGTATAATGTGTGGTATACTCAGGTATAAACAGTATAATGTTTGGTATACCCAGGGTATAAACAGTATAATGTGGGTATACCCAGGGTATAAACAGTATAATGTTTGGTATACCCAGGGTATAAACAGTATAATGTGGTATATCAGGGTATAAACAGTATAATGTTTGGAATACTCAGGGTATAAACAGTATAATGTGTGGTATACTCAGGGGTAGTAAACAGTATAATGTTTGGTATACCCAGGGTATAAACAGTATAATGTTTGGTATACCCAGGGTATCAACAGTATAATGTTTGGTATACTCAGGTATAAACAGTATAATGTGTGGTATACTCAGGAGTATAAACAGTATAATGTTTGGTATACCCAGGGTATCAACAGTATAATGTGTGGTATACCCAGGGTATAAACAGTATAATGTTTGGTATACCCAGGGTATCAACAGTATAATGTCTGCATCAACGTTCAACAAATAGCAAGACAATCAGTTCTGGTTCAGTGAGGGGTGTGATTCTTCAGGATTATGTAATCGCAAACAAACGAGGCCTGTGATATAAGCCAAATTAGTCAGCTAAACCCAACAGAGCGACACAATGTGCCAGGACCTGTTATTATACCCATACATTACTCTCAGAGGAGAAGAGGGATGAGAGATCTAGCTGTAAACAGCTGTAAACTAGGTGGAGAAAAAACATAGGGCTTTGAATACAACAGGTGTAGTAGACCTTACAGTGAAATGCTGAATACAACAGGTGTAGTAGACCTCACAGTGAACTGCTGAATACAACAGGTGTAGTAGACCTCACAGTGAAATGCTGAATACAACAGGTGTAGTAGACCTCACAGTGAAATGCTGAATACAACAGGTGTAGTAGACCTCAGAGTGAAATGCTGAATACAACAGGTGTAGTAGACCTTACAGTGAAATGCTGAATACAACAGGTGTAGTAGACCTCACAGTGAAATGCTGAATACAACAGGTGTAGTAGACCTCACAGTGAAATGCTGAATACAACAGGTGTAGTAGACCTCACAGTGAAATGCTGAATACAACAGGTGTAGTAGACCTCACAGTGAAATGCTGAATACAACAGGTGTAGTAGACCTCACAGTGAAATGCTGAATACAACAGGTGTAGTAGACCTCACAGTGAAATGCTGAATACAACAGGTGTAGTAGACCTCGCGAGTGAAATGCAGAATACAACAGGTGTAGTAGACCTCGCAGTGAACTGCTGAATACAACAGGTGTAGTAGACCTCGCAGTGAAATGCTGAATACAACAGGTGTAGTAGACCTCACAGTGAAATGCTGAATACAACAGGTGTAGTAGACCTCACAGTGAAATGCTGAATACAACAGGTGTAGTAGACCTCACAGTGAAATGCTGAATACAACAGGTGTAGTAGACCTCACAGTGAAATGCTGAATACAACAGGTGTAGTAGACCTTACAGTGAAATGCTGAATACAACAGGTGTAGTAGACCTCACAGTGAAATGCTGAATACAACAGGTGTAGTAGACCTCACAGTGAAATGCTGAATACAACAGGTGTAGTAGACCTTACAGTGAAATGCTGAATACAACAGGTGTAGTAGACCTCACAGTGAAATGCTGAATACAACAGGTGTAGTAGACCTCACAGTGAAATGCTGAATACAACAGGTGTAGTAGACCTCACAGTGAAATGCTGAATACAACAGGTGTAGTAGACCTCACAGTGAAATGCTGAATACAACAGGTGTAGTAGACCTCACAGTGAAATGCTGAATACAACAGGTGTAGTAGACCTCACAGTGAAATGCTGAATACAACAGGTGTAGTAGACCTCACAGTGAAATGCTGAATACAACAGGTGTAGTAGACCTCACAGTGAAATGCTGAATACAACAGGTGTAGTAGACCTCACAGTGAAATGCTGAATACAACAGGTGT
Source organism: Salmo salar (assembly GCF_905237065.1). Lineage (NCBI taxonomy): Eukaryota > Metazoa > Chordata > Actinopteri > Salmoniformes > Salmonidae > Salmo > Salmo salar. Next base: position 44,991,280 of record NC_059458.1, on the reverse strand, counting down.
AGTAGACCTCGCGGTGAAATGCTGAATACAACAGGTGTAGTAGACCTCACAGTGAAATGCTGAATACAACAGGTGTAGTAGACCTCACAGTGAAATGCTGAATACAACAGGTGTAGTAGACCTCACAGTGAAATGCTGAATACAACAGGTGTAGTAGACCTCACAGTGAAATGCTGAATACAACAGGTGTAGTAGACCTCACAGTGAAATGCTGAATACAACAGGTGTAGTACACCTCACAGTGAAATGCTGAATACAACAGGTGTAGTAGACCTCACAGTGAAATGCTGAATACAACAGGTGTAGTAGACCTCACAGTGAAATGCTGAATACAACAGGTGTAGTAGACCTCACAGTGAAATGCCGAATACAACAGGTGTAGGTAGACCTTACAGTGAAATGCTGAATACAACAGGTGTAGTAGACCTCACAGTGAAATGCTGAATACAACAGGTGTAGTAGACCTCACAGTGAAATGCTGAATACAACAGGTGTAGTAGACCTCACAGTGAAATGCTGAATACAACAGGTGTAGTAGACCTTACGGGAAATGCCGAATAAAACAGGTGTAGGTAGACCTTACAGTGAAATGCTGAATACAACAGGTGTAGACCTTACAGTGAAATGCTGAATACAACAGGTTAGTAGACCTACAGTGAAATGCTGAATACAACAGGTGTAGTAGACCTTACTGTGAAATGCTGAATACAGCAGGTGTAGTAGACCTCACAGTGAAATGCTGAATACAACAGGTGTAGTAGACCTCACAGTGAAATGCTGAATACAACAGGTGTAGGTAGACCTCACAGTGAAATGCTGAATACAACAGGTGTAGTAGACCTCACAGTGAAATGCTGAATACAACAGGTGTAGTAGACCTCACAGTGAAATGCTGAATACAACAGGTGTAGTAGACCTCACAGTGAAATGCTGAATACAACAGGTGTAGTAGACCTCACAGTGAAATCCTGAATACAACAGGTGTAGTAGACCTTAGTGAAATCCTGAATACAACAGGTGTAGTAGACCTCACAGTGAAATGCTGAATACAACAGGTGTAGTAGACCTCACAGTGAAATGCTGAATACAACAGGTGTAGTAGACCTCACAGTGAAATGCTGAATACAACAGGTGTAGTAGACCTCACAGTGAAATGCTGAATACAACAGGTGTAGTAGACCTCACAGTGAAATGCTGAATACAACAGGTGTAGTAGACCTCACAGTGAAATGCTGAATACAGCAGGTGTAGTAGACCTTACAGGGGAAATGCTGAAACAACAGGTGTAGTAGACCTCACAGTGAAATGCTGAATACAACAGGTGTAGTAGACCTCACAGTGAAATGCTGAATACAACAGGTGTAGTAGACCTTACAGTGAAATGCTGAATACAACAGGTGTAGTAGACCTCACAGTGAAATGCTGAATACAACAGGTGTAGTAGACCTCACAGTGAAAATGCTGAATACAACAGGTGTAGTAGACCTCACAGTGAAATGCTGAATACAACAGGTGTAGTAGACCTCACAGTGACATGCTGAATACAACAGGTGTAGTAGACCTTACAGGGAAATGCTGAAGTACAACAGGTGTAGTAGACCTCACAGTGACATGCTGAATACAACAGGTGTAGTAGACCTTGCAGGGAAATGCTGGAATACAACAGGTGTAGTAGACCTCACAGTGAAATGCTGAATACAACAGGTGTAGTAGACCTCACAGTGAAATGCTGAATACAACAGGTGTAGTAGACCTTACAGTGAAATGCTGAATACAACAGGTGTAGTAGACCTCACAGTGAAATGCTGAATACAACAGGTGTATAGACCTCACAGTGAAATGCTGAATACAACAGGTGTAGTAGACCTCACAGTGAAATGCTGAATACAACAGGTGTAGTAGACCTCACAGTGAAATGCTGAATACAACAGGTGTAGTAGACCTTACAGTGAAATGCTGAATACAACAGGTGTAGTAGACCTCACAGTGAAATGCTGAATACAACAGGTGTAGTAGACCTCACAGTGAAATGCTGAATACAACAGGTGTAGTAGACCTCCACGGTGGAAATGCTGAATACAACAGATGTAGTAGACCTCACAGTGAAATGCTGAATACAACAGGTGTAGTGGACCTCACAGTGAAATGCTGAATACAACAGGTGTAGTAGACCTCCACAGTGAAATGCTGAATACAACAGGTGTAGACCTTACAGTGAAATGCTGAATACAACAGGTGTAGTAGACCTTACAGTGAAATGCTGAATACAACAAGGTGCAGACCTTACAGTGAAATGCTGAATACAACAGGTGTAGTTAGACCTTACAGTGAAATGCTGAATACAACAGGTGGCAGTAGACCTCACAGTGAAATGCTGAATACAACAGGTGTAGTAGACCTCACAGTGAAATGCTGAATACAACAGGTGTAGTAGACCTCACAGTGAAATGCTGAATACAACAGGTGTAGTAGACCTCACAGTGAAATGCTGAATACAACAGTGTAGTAGACCTCACGTGAAATGCTGAATACAACAGGTGCGTAGTAGACCTCACAGTGAAATGCTGACAATACAACAGGTGTAGACCTTACAGTGAAATGCTGAATACAACAGGTGTAGTAGACCTTACAGTGAAATGCTGAATACAACAGGTGTAGACCTTACAGTGAAATGCTGAATACAACAGGTGTAGTAGACCCTTGCGTGAAATGCTGAATACAACAGGTGTAGTAGACCTTACAGTGAAATGCTGAATACAACAGGTGTAGTAGACCTCACAGTGAAATGCTGAATACAACAGGTGTAGTAGACCTCACAGTGAAATGCTGAATACAACCGGTGTAGTGACCTCACAGTGAAATGCTGAATACAACAGGTTCGTAGACCTCACAGTGAAATGCTGAATACAACAGGTGTAGTAGACCTTACAGTGAAATGCTGAATACAACAGGTGTAGTAGACCTCACAGTGAAATGCTGAATACAACAGGTGTAGTAGACCTCACAGTGAAAAAATTCTTAATACAACAGGTTGTAAGTAGACCTTACAGTGAAATGCTGAATACAACAGGTGTAGTAGACCTCCAGTGAAATGCTGAATACAACAGGGTGTAAGTAGACCTCACAGTGAAATGCTGAATACAACAGGTGTAGTAGACCTCACAGTGAAATGCTGAAGTACAACAGGTGTAGTAGACCTCACAGTGAAATGCTGAATACAACAGGTGTAGTAGACCTCACAGTGAAATGCTGAATACAACAGGTGTAGTAGACCTCACAGTGAAATGCTGAAATACAACAGGTGTAGACCTTACAGTGAAATGCTGAATACAACAGGTGTAGTGTACCTTACAGTGAAATGCTGAATACAACAGGTGCAGGACCTTACAGTGAAATGCTGAATACAACAGGTGTAGGTAGACCTTACAGTGAAATGCTGAATACAACAGGTGTAGTAGACCTCACAGTGAAATGCTGAATGGAAACAGGTGTAGACCTTACGAAAGTGAAATGCTGAATACAACAGGTGTAGTAGACCTTACAGTGAAATGCTGAATACAACAGGTGCAGACCTTACAGTGAAATACTGAATACAACAGGTGTAGGTAGACCTTACAGTGAAATGCTGAATGCAACAGGTGTAGTAGACCTCACAGTGAAATGCTGAATACAACAGGTGTAGTAGACCTCACAGTGAAATGCTGAATACAACAGGTGTAGTAGACCTCACAGTGAAATGCTGAATACAACAGGTGTAGTAGACCTCACAGTGAAATGCTGAATACAACAGGTGTAGTAGACCTCACGTGAAATGCTGAATACAACAGGTGTAGTAGACCTCACGTGAAATGCTGAATACAACAGGTGTAGACCTTACAGTGAAATGCTGAATACAACAGGTGCTTAGTAGACCTTACAGTGAAATGCTGAATACAACAGGTGGTAACCTTACAGTGAAATGCTGAATACAACAGGTGTAGTAGACCTTACAGTGAAATGCTGAATACAACAGGTGTGGTAGACCTTACAGTGATAATGCAGAATACAACAGGTGTAGTAGACCTCACAGTGAAATGCTGCATACAATAGGTATAATAGACCTCACGGTGAAATGCTGAATACAACAGGTGTAGTAGACCTCACAGTGGAAAATGCTGAATACAACAGGTGTAGTAGACCTCACAGTGAAATGCTGAATACAACAGGTGTAGTAGACCTCACAGTGAAATGCTGAATACAACAGGTGTAGTAGACCTCACAGTGAAATGCTGAATACAACAGGTGTAGTAGACCTCACAGTGAAATGCTGAATACAACAGGTGTAGTGGACCTCACAGTGAAATGTTGGGAATACAACAGGTGTGTAGACCTCACAGTGAAATGCTGAATACAACAGGTGTAGTAGACCTCGCAGTGAACTGCTGAATATCAACAGGTGTAGTAGACCTCGCAGTGAAATGCTGAATACAACAGGTGTAGCAGACCTCACAGTGAAATGCTGAATACAACAGTGTAGTAGACCTCACAGTGAAATGCTGAATACCAACAGGTGTGTAGTAGACCTCAGCAGTGAAATGCTGAGACAACAGGTGTAGTAGACCTCACAGTGAAATGCTGAGTACAACAGGTGTAGTAGACCTTACAGTGAAATGCTGAATACCAACAGGTGTAGTAGACCTCACAGTGAAATGCTGAATACAACAGGTGTAGTAGAAACCTCACAGTGAAATGCTGAATACAACAGGTGTAGTAGACCTTCACAGTGAAATGCTGAATATGCAATTAGTAGACCTCACAGTGAAATGCTGAATACAACAGGTGTAGTAGACCTCACAGTGAAATGCTGAATACAACAGGTGTAGTATGACCTCACAGTGAAATGCTGAATACAACAGGTGTAGTAGACCTCACAGTGAAATGCTGAATGCAAACAGGTGTAGTAGACCTCACAGCAGTGAAATGCTGAATGCAAAGGTGTAGTAGACCTCACACGTGAAATGCTGAGTTACAACAGGTGTAGTAGACCTCACAGTGAAATGCTGAATACAACAGGTGTAGTAGACCTCACAGTGAAATGCTGAATACAACGGTGTAGTAGACCTCACAGTGAAATGCTGAATACAACAGGTGTAGTAGACCTCGCGGTGAAATGCTGAATACCAACAGGTGTAGTAGACCACACAGTGAAATGCTGAATACAACAAGGTGTAGTAGACCTCACAGTGAAATGCTGAATACAACAGGTGTAGTAGACCTCACAGTGAAATGCTGAATACAACAGGTGTAGTAGACCTCACAGTGAAATGCTGAATACAACGAGGTGTGTAGACCTCACAGTGAAATGCTGAACTACAACAGGTGTAGTACAACTCACAGTGAAATGCTATTACAACAGGTGTAGTAGACCTCACAGTGAAATGCTGAATCAACAGGTGTAGTAGACCTCACAGTGAAATGCTGAATACACACAGGTGGTAGTAGACCTCACAGTGAAATGCCGAATACAACAGGTGTAGGTAGACCTTACAGTGGAAATGCTGAATACACGGTGTAGTAGACCTCACAGTGAAATGCTAAATACAACAGGTGTAGTAGACCTCACAGTGAAATGCTGAATACAACAGTGTAGTAGACCTCGGTAGGCACAGTGAAATGCTGAATACAACAGGTGTAGTAGACCTTACAGGAAATGCCGAATAAAACAGGTGTTAGGTAAAAGACCTTAAACAGTGAAATGCTGAATACAACAGGTGTAGACCTTGCAGTGAAATGCTGAATACAACAGGTGTAGTAGACCTCACAGTGAAATGCTGAATACAACAGGTGTAGTAGACCTTACTGTAAATGCTGAATACAGCAGGTGTATGTAGACCTTACAGTGAAATGCTGAATACAACAGGTGTGGTAGACCTCACAGTGAAAGTTGCTGAATACAACAGGTGTGGTAGACCTCTCACAGTGAAATGCTGAATACAACAGGTGTAGTAGACCTCACAGTGAAATGCTGAATACAACAGGTGTAGTAGACCTCACAGTAGAAATGCTAGGAATACAACAGGTGTGTAGACCTCACAGTGAAATGCTGAATACAACAGGTGTAGTAGACCTCACAGTGAAATCCTGAACTACAACAGGTTGTAGACCTTACAGTGAAATCCTGAATACAACAGGTGTAGTAGGACCTCACAGTGAAATGCTGAATACAACAGGTGTAGTAGATCCTCACAGTGAAATGCTGAATACAACAGGTGTAGTAGACCTCACAGTGAAATGCTAGAATACAACAGGTTGTAGATCTCACAGTGAAATGCTGAATACAACAGGTGTAGTAGACCTCACAGTGAAAATGCTGAATACAACAGGTGTAGTAGACCTCACAGTGAAATGCTGCGGAATACAGCAGGTGTAGTAGACCTTACAGGAAATGCTGAATACAACAGGTGTAGTAAGACCTCACAGTGAAATGCTGAATACAACAACAGGTGTAGTAGACCTCACAGTGAAATGCTGAATACAACAGGTGTGTAGACCTTACAGTGAAATGCTGAACTCACAACAGGTGTAGTAGACCTCACAGTGAAATGCTGAATACAACAGGTGGAGTAGACCTCCAGTGAAATGCTGAATACAACAGGTGTAGTAGACCTCACAGTGAAATGCTGAATACAACAGGTGTAGTAGACCCTCACAGTGACATGCTGAATACAACAGGTGTAGTAGGACCTTACGGGAAATGCTGAATACAACAGGTGTAGTAGATTCCTCACAGTGACATGCTGAATGACAACAGTGTAGTAGACCCTTACAGGGGAAATGCTGGAATACAACAGTGTAGTGACCTCACAGTGAAATGCTGAATGCAACAGGTGTAGTGACCTCACAGTGAAATGCTGAATACAACAGGTGTAGTAGACCTTACAGTGAAATGCTGAATAAACAGGTGTAGTAGACCTCACAGTGAAATGCTGAATACAACAGGTGTATTAGACCTCACAGTGAAATGCTGAATACAACAGGTGTAGTAGACCTCACAGTGGAAATGCTGAATACAACAGGTGTAGTAGACCTCACAGTGAAATGCTGAATACAACAGGTGTAGTAGACCTTACAGTGAAATGCGTTGAATAACACAACAGGTGGTAGTAGACCTCACAGTGAAATGCTGTACAACAGGTGTGAGTAGACCTCACAGTGAAATGCTGAATACAACAGGTGTAGTAGACCTCACAGTGAAATGCGTTGAATACAACAGGTGTAATAGACCTCACAGTGAAATGCTGAATACAACAGGTGTAGTAGACCTCACAGTGAAATGCTGATACAACAGGTGTAGTAGACCTCACAGTGAAATGCTGAATACAACAGGTGTAGACCTTACAGTGAAATGCTGAATACAACAGGTGTAGTAGGTACCTTACAGTGAAATGCTGAATACAACAGGTGCAGACCTTACAGTGAAATGCTGAATACAACAGGTGTAGTAGACCTTACGTGAAATGCTGAATACAACAGGTGTAGTAGACCTCACAGTGAAATGCTGAATACAACAGGTGTAGTAGACCTCACAGTGAGAATGCTGACCACAACAGGTGCTAGTAGACCTCACAGTGGAAATGCTAAATGTCCCAACAGTGTAGTAGGCCCTCACAGTGAAATGTCTGAATACAACAGGTGTAGTAGACCTCACGTGAAATGCTGAATACAACAGGTGTAGTAGACCTCACAGTGAAATGCTGAATACAAACAGGTGTGTGACCTTACAGTGAAATGCTAAATACAGCAGGTGTAGACCTTACATGAAATGCTGAATACAACAGGTGTAGTAGACCTTACACGTGAAATGCTGAATACAACAGGTGTAGTAGACCTTACAGTGAAATGCTGGAATACAACAGGTGTAGTAGACCTTACAGTGAAATGCTGAATACAACAGGTGTAGTAGACCTCACAGTGAAATGCTGAATACAACAAAGTGTGGGTAGACCTCACAGTGAAATACTGACCATACAACAGGTGTAGTGACCTCACAGTGAAATGCTGAATACAACAAGAGTGTAGTAGACCTCACAGTGAAATGCTGAATACAACAGGTGTAGTAGACCTTACAGTGAAATGCATGAATACAACAGGTGTAGTAGACCTCACAGTGAAATGCTGAATACAACAGGTGTAGTAGACCTCACAGTGAAATGCTGAATCACAACAGGTGTAGTAGACCTTACAGTGAAATGCTGAATACAACAGGTGTAGTAGACCTCACAGTGAAATGCTGAATACACTGTAGTAAGACCTCACAGTGAAATGCTGAATACAACAGGTGTAGTAGACCTCACAGTGAAATGCTGAATACAACAGGTGTAGTAGACCTCACAGTGAAATGCTGAATACAACAGGTGTGGTAGACCTCACAGTGAAATGCTGAATACAACAGGTGTAGACCTTACAGTGAAATGCTGAATACAACGGGTGTAGTAGACCTTACAGTGAAATGCTAAATACAACAGGTGCAGACCTTACAGTGAAATGCTGAATACAACAGGTGTAGGTAGACCTTACAGTGAAATGCTGAATACAACAGGTGTAGTAGTAACCTCCAGTGAAATGCTGAATACAACAGGTGTAGACCTTAGCAGTGAAATGCTGAATACAACAGGTGTAGTAGATACTCTAGCAGTGAAATGCTGAATACAACAGGTGCAGACCTTACAGTGAAATGCAGAATACAACAGGTGTAGGTAGACCTTACAGTGAAATGCTGAATACAACAGGTGTGGTAGTTACCTCACAGTGAAATGCTAATGCAACGGTGTAGTAGACCTCACAGTGAAATGCTGAATACAACAGTGTAGTTTGACCTCACAGTGAAATGCTGAATACAACAGGTGTAGTAGACCTCACAGTGAAATGCTGGAATACAACAGGTGTAGTAGAACTCACAGTGAAATGCTGAATACAACAGGTGTAGTAGACCTCACAGTGAAATGCTGAATACAACAGGTGTAGACCTTACAGTGAAATGCTGAATACAACAGGTGCTTAAGTGGTAGACCTTACAGTGAAATGCTGAACTACAACAGGTGTAGACCTTACAGTGAAATGCTGAATACAACAGGTGTAGTAGGACCTTACAGTGAAATGCTGAATACAACAGGTGTAGTAGACTCACAGTGAAATGCAGAACTACAACAGGTGTAGTAGACCTCACAGTGAAATGCTGCATGCTATAGGGATAGTAGACCTCACAGTGAAATGCTGAATACAACAGGTGTAGTAGACCTCACAGTGAAATGCTGAATGCACAACAGGTGTAGTAGAGCCTCACAGTGAAATGCTGAATACAACAGGTGTAGTAGACCTTAGTGAAAATGCTGAATACAACAGGTGTAGTAGACCTCACAGTGAAATGCTGAATACAACAGGTGTAGTAGACCTCACAGTGAAATGCTGAATACAACAGTTGCTTAGTGTAGACCCCACAGTGAAATGCTGAATACAACAGGTGTAATAGACCTCACAGTGAAATGCTGAATCACAACAGGGTGTAGTAGACCTCACAGTGAAATGCCGAATACAACAGGTGTAGTAGACCTCACAGTGAAATGCTGAATACAACAGGTGTAGTAGACCTCACAGTGAAATGCTGAATACAACAGGTGGGACCTTACAGTGAAATGCCGAATACAACAGGTGTAGTAGACCTTACAGTGAAATGCTGAATACAACAGGTGTAGACCTTACAGTGAAATGCTGAATACAAACAGGTGTAGTAAACCTTACAGTGAAATGCTGAATACAACATAAAAGTAGTAGACCTTACAGTGAAATGCTGAATACAACAGTGTGTAGTAGACCTCACAGTGAAATACTGAATACAACAGGTGTGTAGTAGACCTCACAGTTGAAATGCTGAATACAACAGGTGTAGTAGACCTCACAGTGAAATGCTGAATACAACAGGTGTAGTAGACCTCATGTGAAATGCTGAATACAACAGGTGTAGTAGACTCCTCACAGTGAAATGCTGAAATACAACATGGTGTAGACCTTACAAGTGACAAATCTGCTGAATACAACAGGTGTAGTAGACCTTACAGTGAAATGCTGAATACAACAGGTGTAGACCTTACAGTGAAATGCTGAATACAACAGGTGTAGTAGACCTTACAGTGAAATGCTGAATACAACAGGTGTAGTAGACCTTACAGTGAAATGCTGAATACAACAGGTGTAGTAGACCTCACAGTGAAATACTGAATACAACAGGTTGTAGACCTCATAGTGAAATGCTGAATACAACAGGTGTTAGACCTCACAGTGAAATGCTGAATACAACAAGTGTAGTAGACCTTACAGTGGAAATGCTGAATACAACAGGTGTAGACCTTACAGTGAAATGCTGAATACAACAGGTGTAGTAGACCTTACAGTGAAATGCTGAATACAACAGGTGTAGTAGACCTTACACGTGAAATGCTGAATAACCAACAGGTGTAGTAGACCTCACAGTGAAATGCTGAATACAACAGGTGTAGACCTCATAGTGAAATGTCTGAATACAACAGGTGTAGTAGACCTTACAGTGAAATGCTGAATACAACCAGTGTAGTAGACCTCACAGTGAAATGCTGAATACAACAAGTGTAGTAGACCTCACAGTGAAATGCTTGAATACAACAGGTGTAGTAGACCTCACAGTGAAATGCTGAATACAACAGGTGTAGACCTCACAGTGAAATGCTGGAGGGATGGAGGGATTGATGGAGGAGGAGATGGAGGAGATGTAGGGAGATGGAGGGGAGGATGGAGGAGATGCTGTAGGGAGATGGAGAGAGGGATGGAGATGGAGAGAGGGATGGAGATGTAGAGAGGGATGGAGGAGATGTAGGGAGATGGAGAGAGGGATGGAGATGGAGAGAGGGATGGAGATGGAGAGAATGGAGATGGAGAGAGGGATGGAGATGAGAGAGCGATGCGGCAACGGAGGAGAGATGGAGCGAGCAGCAGTTTGATTAGCTGTGGTTCACTCCCACCTGTTGACACCTAATTAAGGTTAGGGTTAGGGTTAGGGTTGGAGCTAAAGAGTTAGGGTTAGGGTTAGGATGCTAGGGTTAGGGTCAAGGGTCAAGGGTTAGGTTAGGTAGTAGGGCAATAGGGTTATTAAGTTAGGTTTAGGTTTGGGGGTTAGGGTTGGGGTTAATAGTTAGGGTTTAGGTTAGGGTTAGAAGAAGTTAGGGGTTAGGGTTAGGTTAAGGTTAGGGTTAGGGGTTAGGGGTTAAAGGGTTAGGGTTAGGGTTTAAGGTTGGGCAGAACGAAGTTCGGAGCTTTTTTTCACGTCAGCTTCTGGATCTCCCAATTGGTACCCTATTCCCCTTCACCCAGCCATTGGGCCCACAACCCTAGCTCCCATTGGGCCCCAACCACAGGCTCCCATTGGGTCCCAACCCTAGCTCCCCATGGGCTAGCCAACTAGCTCCCTATTGGGCTACCCACCTAGCTTTCCCATTTTGGGCCCCAACCTAAGCTCCCATTGGGCCCCAACCCTAGCTCATTGGGCCCCAACCCTAGCTCCCATTGGGCTTAACCCCAGCTCCCCATTGGGCCCCAACCCTAGCTCCCATTGGGCTCCCATTGGGCCCCAACCCTAGCTCCCATTGGGCTCCCATTGGGCCCCAACCCTAAGCTCCCATTGGGCCCCAAACAACCCTAGCTCCCTATTGGGCTCCAACCCCTAGCTCCTATTGGACCCCAACCTAGCTCCCATTTGGGCCCCAAGCCTAGCTCCCATTGGGCCCCAAGCCTAGCTCCCATTGGGCCCCAGGGGCCCAGCTCCCATTGGGCCCCCAATCCCAGCTCCCATTGGGCCCCAACTCCCTAGCTCCCATTGGGCCCAGCTCCCATTGGGCCCCAACCCCAGCTCCCATTGGGCCCCAACCCCAGCTCCCCCATTGGGTCCCAACCTACTCCCATTGGGCCCCAACCCCAGCTCCCATTGGGCCCCAAACCCCAGCTCCCATTGGGCCCCAACCCCAGCTCCCATTGAGCCCCAACCCCAGCTCCCCATTGGGCCCCAACCCTAGCTCCCATTGGGCCCCAAACCCTAGCTCCCATTGGTCCCCAACCCCAAGCTCCCATTTGGGCCCCAACCCGAGCTCCCATTTGGGCCCCAACCCTAGCTCCCATTGGGCCCAAACCTAGCTCCCATTAGGCCCCAACCCTAGCTCCCATTGGGCCCCAACCTAGCTCCCATTTGGGCCCCAACCTAGCTCCCATTTGGGCCCCAACCCTAGCTCCCATTGGGCCCCAACCCTAGCTCCCCATTTGGGCCCCAACCCTAGCTCCCATTTGGGCCCCAACCCTAGCTCCCATTGGGCCCCAACCCTAGCTCCCATTGGGCTCCCAACCCCTAAGCTCCCATTGGGCCCCAACCCTAGCTCCCATTGGGCCCCAACCCTAGCTCCCATTTGGGCCCCAACCCTAGCTCCCATTTGGGCTCCAACCCTAGCTCCCCATTGGTCCCCAACCCTAGCTCCCATTGGGGGCCCCCAACCCGAGCTCCCCATTGGTTCAGCAGATCGGGGCTAGGTGAAGCGATGGTCCCGTGTGAGTGAACACAGTGCTTTTCACAGAAGACGTAACATTTTCTGTCTGGGTGGCGAGGCTAAGGACTACAATCCCAAACGGCACCCTATTCCCTATATATAGTACTACTTTTTGACAAGGGCCCATAGGGCTGAAGTTAGCACCTATGTAGGGGGAACAGGGGAGTGCCATTTTGGGACACAAACCCAAGGAGAGCAGAAGACAAAGGAGAAGAGGAGGATGACGGGGAGGTGGTAGAAAGCCATTAAGGTCTGCCCACTTCACCCGATCCGAGGACGACCTTGGAGAAGAAAGAAGTCAATGGCTGAAGTTACACAGGGAGAGAGAGAGAGAGAGAGAGAGAGAGGAGAGACAGGGAGGAGAGAGAGAGAGAGAGAGAGAGAGAGAGACAGAGAGAGAGAGACAGAGAGAGAGAGAGAGAGAGAGACACAGAGAGAGAGAGAGAGAGAGAGAGAGAGAGAGAGAGAGAGAGAGAGAGACAGAGAGAGAGAGAGAGACAGAGAGAGACAGAGAGAGAGAAGAGAGAGAGAGAGAGAGAGAGAGAGAGAGACAGAGAGAGAGACAGAGAGAGAGGAGAGAGAGAGAGAGAGAGAGAGAGACAGAGAGGCAGAGAGAGACAGAGAGAGAGAGAGACAGAGAGAGAGACAGAGAGAGAGAGAGAGAGAGAGAGAGAGAGAGAGAGAGAGACAGAGAGAGAGAGAGACGAGAGAGAGAGAGAGAGAGAGAGAGAGAGAACAGAGAGAGAGAGAGACAGAAGGGAACAAACAGTGTCTTTCAACTACATGGAAGGAGAGTTACGTCAGACAGGGTCAGGGTCGGGCTGCTACGACAAGAGAGGACATCGATTACCGGAAATCACGTAAATCAAGTACAGGATGTCGCCAAAGGTTACAACAAGCCCTCACAGAAGCTGTCCAACGTCAAATAACCACCTGACAAAATGAATCTTTATTGAAAAACAGTTAAATTAATTGCCAGAAATACCCCGCTAACAGCAATATTCACAGCCTTCCCCAAATGGCACTCTGTTCCCTATGGGAACGTAGTGCACTATGTAGGAATAGGGTTCCATTTGGTCTAAGGTTAATTGCCTATGTAGGGAATAGGGTTCCATTTGGTCTAAAGTGAAAATGCACTGTAGGGAATAGGGTTCCATTTGGTCTAAAGTAGTTGCACTATGTAGGAATAGGGTTCCATTTTGGTCTAAAGAAATAGTTGCACTTATGTAGGGGAATAGGGTTCCATTTGGTCTAAAGTAATCACTATATAGGAATAAGGGTTCTATAGGGCCCTGGTCTAAAGTAGTTGCACTATATAGGGAATAGGGTGCCATTTGGTCTAAAATAGTTGCACTATGTAGGGAACAGGTCCCATTTGGTCTAAAGTAGTTGCCCTATGTAGGGAATAGGGTTCCATTTGGGACACACAGCTCCTTTACACCGATGGGACCTCCCCAGCCTCTCTGCTTGTGGACTGAGCAGCCCACTTAGCCGATGGAGGGGCTGAGAAGGATTTCTCCACCAGGCTGATCACAACAGCTCTTTTGAAGAAAGGTACAGGCCCTTCCTACAATAACAGCCCCCCAGGCTCATAGAACAGCCCCCCCAGGCTCATAGAGAACAGACCCCCCCCCAGGCTCATAGGAGACCAGCCTTCACTACAATAAACAGCCCCCCAGGCTCGCAAACAGCCTTCACTTTCTACAATAACAGCCCCCCCAGGCTCAGTAGAGAACAGCCCCCCCAGGCTCATAGAGACCAGCCTCACTACAATAACAGCCCCCCCAGGCTCATAGAGAACAGCCCCCCCCCAGGCTCATAGAGAACAGCCCCCCCCAGGCTCATAGAGACCAGCCTTCACTACAATAACAGGCCCCCCAGGCTCATAGAGACAGCCCCCCAGGCTCATGAGACCAGCCTTTCACTACAACAACAGCCCCCCCAGGCTCATGAGAACAGCCTTCACTACAATAACAGCCCCCCAGGCTTCCAGAGAACAGCCCCCAGGCTCATAGAGACCAGCCTTCACACAACAACAGGCCCCCCCAGGCTCATAGAGACCAGCCTTCACTACAACAACAGCCCCCCCCAGGCTCATAGAGAACAGCCCCCCCCAGGCCTGCTCTTAGAGACCAGCCCCCCAGGCTCATAGGAGACCAGCCTTCGCCTGCCAACAACAGCCCCCCCAGGCTCATAGAGAACAGCCTTCACAACAACAACAGCCCCCCAGGCTCATAGAGAACAGCCCCCAGGCTCATAGAGACCGGCCTTCACAGCAAACAACAGCCCCCCCCCCAGGCTCATAGGAGAACAGCCTTCACAACAAAAACATGTGGCCCCCAGGCTCATAGAGACCAGCCTTCACAACAACAACAGCCCCCCCCACCCTCCAAAGAAAAACAGCCTTCACTACAACAACAGCCCCCCACCCAGCTCAGCCGTGACCCCCCCCCCCAGGCTCATAGAGACCAGCCCCTTCACAGCAACAACAGCCCTCCCCAGGCTCATGAGACCCAGCCTTTACAGCAACAATCAATATAGAACAGCCCCCCAGGCTCATAGAGAACAGCCCCCCAGACTCAGAGACCAGCCTTCACTACAACAGCACCCCCAGGCTCATAGAGACCAGCCTTCACTTCACAACAACAGCCCCCCAGGCTCATGAGCCAGCCTTTCACTACAACAACAGCCCCCAGGCTCATAGAGAAAATTCCCCCCCAGGCTCACAGAGAACAGCCCCCAGGCTCAGAGACCAGCCTTCACTACAACAACAGCCCCCCCAGGCTCATGTAGAGAACAGCCTTCACAACAACAACAGCCCCCCCAGGACTCAGCAGGGAGAACAGCCCCCCAGGCTCATAGAGACCAGCCTTCACAGCAACAACAGCCCCCCAGGCTCATAGGAACCAGCCTTCTCACAACAACAGCCCCCAGGCTCATGGAGAACAGCCTTCACAACAAACAAAGCCCCCCAGGCTCAGAGACCAGCCTTCACTACAACAGCCCCCCCCAAGGCTCATAGGGACCAGCCTTCACAACAACAACAGCCCCCCAGGCTCATAGAGAACAGCCTTCACAACAACAACAGCCCCCCCCCAGGCTCGCAGAACCAGCCTTCACAACAACAACAGCCCCCCCCCCACCCCCAGGCTCTGGCAAAGAGAACAGCCCCCAGGCTCATAGAGACCAGCCTTCACCAACAACCCCCACAGGCTCATGAGAGCCAGCCTTCACAACAACAACAGCCCCCTCCCCCAGGCTCTGTAGAGACCGCCTTCACAGCAACAACAGCCCCCCAGGCTACAGGACCAGCCTTCACACACAAACAGCCCCCCCAGGCTCACCAGGAACAGCCTTCACAACAACAACAGCCCCCCCAGGCTCATGAGAACAGCCTTCTTCTAGCCCCCCCAGGCTCATAGAGACCAGCCCCCAGGCTCAGAGACCAGCCTTCACAACAACAACACCCCCCCCCCAGGCTCTGGCAGAGACCAGCCTTCACTACAACAGCCCCCCACTCATAGAAGACCAGCCCCCCAGCTCACAGAGACCAGCCTTCTACAACAACAAAGCCCCCCCCCCAACAGGCCCCCCCCCCAGCTCGCCAGCCTTCACAACAACAACCCCCCCACCACCAGGCTCATAGGCACCAGCCTTCACAACAACACTGAAAACAGACTTGATTGATTTTTTGCGAGATGATGTCACTGACTCCAATCCACCCGGGATTGAGGTGAGAAGGCTGAGGAGGAGAACAGAGGATGACTCAGGATGCAGACAGGCTCTGAGGGTTTCTCGGGACAACCACCGGGGGATGAGAGGATGAGGAGACAATAGAGATGAAGATTCAGGATTCTACAGGAGACATTACAAGGAAATCATTGTAAACGAGAGGGGTGGAGGAGAGGAGAGAGGTGGAGAGGCGGGGTGAGAGGGGGAGAGAGGGGGAGAGAGGGGGAGAGAGGGAGAGAGGGGAGAGGTGAGAGGGGGAGAGGGCAAGAATTAGAGGGGGAGAGGGGGAGAGAGGGGGAGAGGAGAAGGAGAGGTGGAGAGGGGTGGAGAGGGGGAGAGGGGGTAGAGAGGGGAGAGAGGGGTGAGAGGGGTGAGAGGGGGTGAGAGGGGAGAGAGGGAGAGAGGGGAGAAAGGGGTGGAGAGGGAGGGAGAGAGGAGAGGGAGAGTGGGAGAGAGGTGGTGGGGGTGGAGAGGGAGAGAGGGTGAACCAGTCCTCTCAATGTGGCAGACTCAGGGGAGGTGGAACCAGTCCTCTCCAGTGTGGCAGACTCAGGGGAGGTGAACTAAGTCCTCTCTCAGTGTGGCAGACTCCAGGGGGAGGTGAACCAGTCCTCTCAGTGTGGCGACTCTGGGGAGGTGGAAATCCAGTCCCCTTTCAGTGTGGCAGACTCAGGGGAGGTGAACCAGTCCCTCTCAGTGTGGCAGACTCAGGGGAGGTGAACCCAGTCCTCTCAGTGTGGCAGACTCAGGGGAGTTGAACCAGTCCTCTCAGTGGAGGCACTCGGGCAGGTGGAACCCAGTCCTCTCAGTGGGCAGACTCCAGGGGAGGTTAACCAGTCCTCTCCAGTGTGGCGACTCCGAGGGGAGGTGAACCCAGTCCTTCTCAGTGTGGCAGACTCTCAGGGGAGGTGAACCCAGTCCTCTCAGTGTGGCACTCCGGGGGAGGTGAACCAGTCCTCTCAGTGAGGCAGACTCAGGGGAGGTGGAACCCCAGTCCTCTCGTGTGGCAGACTCAGGGGAGGTGAACCAGTCCTCTCAGTGGCAGACTCGGGGGAGGTAAACCAGTCCTCTCAGTGTGGCAGACTCGGGGGGTGACCGGGTGGCATAACCGGGTGTAGCCGGCTAGTGACAGTATCTAAACTTCGGACAGGGTACTGGGTGAAGGTCTGGCTATTGATGGCTTCACATGAACAGTCTGATGGCCTAGATAGAAGCTGGATTTTCAGTCTCTCGGTCACAGCTTTGAAGCACATGTACTTTCCTCGCCTTCTGGATGATAGCGGGGTGAACAGGCCCGTGTTTCGGTCGGTTGATGACAGGATGCTCTCAATGGGTTGCATCTTAGGGGGCCAAAAGCTGAATTCTCTTCAGCCACCTTAGAGGTTGAAGAGGCGCTATTGTGCCTTCTTCACCACCTGTCTTGGGCGTGGGTTCCTCGCCTGAGCTCATCTACTTTATTGTCCAGGACTGAACATTACGTTAGTAATGTACTCGGAAGCGGTGGATGGTATATACGCCTCCTGATTCGGACTAGGTCCACTCGGTACCTCTTCTCTCGGCGTCTTAGAGCAGCCTCTGAGATAAGTAACATCCTTGGGGGAATGTCCGAACAAAAAATCCACTTCAGGAAAGTTGTACTTCTGGTGGGAATACTGGTGAGTTACCTCCGCTTCTGATATCCAAAAGTTATTTCGGGCTGTAACGTAATAACACAAAAATGTTCTGGGGCTAATAAGAAATAACACCCCAAAAGAATTACTGCAAAGTTTAAATTATTATTATTTTTACTTCACCTTTATTTATTTAACCAGGTAGGGTTGAGAACAAGTCCTTTTGTTGGCAACCAGGTAGGCTGTTGAGAACAAGTCCTTTTATTTAACCAGGTAGGCTAGTTGAGAACAAGTTCTTACAACTGCGACCTGGCCAAGATAAAGCAAAGCAGTGAAGAAAAACAACACAGAGTTACATATGGGATAAACAAACGTACAGTCCAATAAACACAATAGAAAAGTCTATATACAGTGTGTGCAAATGGAGTAAGGAGGTAAGGCAATAAATTCGGCCAATAGTGGCGAAGTAATTTCCATTCAATTTACACTAGAGTGATATTTGTGCAGATGAGGATGTCAAAAGAAATACTGGGGTGCAAAAAGACAGAAAAACAAAACAAATATGGGGATGAGTAGGTAGTTGGTTGGATGGGCTATTTACAGATGGGCTCGTACGCTGCAGCGATCGGGTGAGCTGCTCCTGACAGCTGAGGCTAAGTTAGTGAGGGAGATTAAAGTCTCCAACTAGCGATTTTGCAAATTCTTTCCAGTCCTTGGCAGCAGAGAACTGGAAGCGAAAGGCGTCAAAGGATTGGTTTTGGGGGTGACCAGTGAGATATACCTGCTGGAGCCGTGTGCTACGGAGAGTGGGTGCTGCTATGGTGACCCAGTGAGATGAGATAGAGCGGGGCTTTACCTGCAAAGACTTATAGATGACCTGGAGCCAGTGGGTTTGGCGGAATATGTAGCAAGGACTAGCCAACGAGAGCGGACAGGTCGCAGTGGTGGGTGAGTATATGGGACTTTGGTGATAAAACAGATGGCACTGTGATAGACTGCATCCAATTTTCTGAGTAGGGTATTTGGAGTCTATTTTGTAAATGACATCGCCAAGTCGAGATTGAGGATAGTCAGTTTGTTTACGGGTATGTTTCACAGATGAGTGAAGGATGCTTTGTTGCGAAATACGAAGCCGATTCTAGATTTCCATTTTGGATTGGAGTTAGATGTGAGTCTGGAAGGAGATTGCAGTCTAGCCAGACACCTAGGTATTTGTAGTTATCCACATATTCTAGTCAGAACCGTCCAGAGTAGTGTTCTGACGGCGAAACAATGGGCAGCGATCGGTTAAAAAGCATGCATTTAGTTTTACTATGCGTTTAAGAGCAGTTGAGTACCAGCAGAAGGAGAGTTGTATGGCATTGGCTCGTCTGGAGGGTTATTAACACGTGTAACCAAAGAAGGGCCAGAAGTATACAGAATGGTGTCGTCTGCGTGGCAGAGTGGATCAAAGAATCACCCGCCAAAAGAGCAACACTCATTGATATATACAGAGAAAGAGTCGGCCCGAGAATTGAACCCTGTGGCACCCCCATAGAGACTGCCAGAGTGTCCGGACAACAGGCCCTCCGATTTGACACACACTGAACTCTATCTGAGAAGTAGTTGGTGAACCAGGCGGTAGGCAGTCATTAGAAAAACCAAGGCTGTTGAGTCTGCAGATAAGAATACGGTTGACGGATCGAACAGCCTTTGAGCCAGTCGATGAAGACGGCTTGCACAGTACTGTCTCTTATCGATGGCGGTTACGATATCGTTTAGGACCTTGAGCGTGGCTGAGGTGCACCGAGACCAGCTCTGAAACCACAGATTGCATAAGCGGAGAAGTGCGTGTGGTTCTGAAAATGGTCAGTGATCTGTTTGTTCACTTGGCTTCCGAAGACTTGCTTATTGGGGAGCTAGACGATGAACTGCCATGTCTGTCGCCCCATCTTCCTCACCTTGGTTCTAGTAGACTGTATAAAGAGATATTTTAGGACTGACCTCTATTGTGAGGTGATGTTTACAACATTAAGATCTACAAATCTTTCAGCAACTAGGTCCAATCTAGCCAGTTTAGAAAAGTCCAGGAAGAACATCTCCACCCATTTTCCTTCACTCAGCCTGGGGCCCTTCCTGACTGCCACCCAGGGATTCATATCCTGTAATCTCTCCTCCAGAGACACACTATTAATTAATAAGAGCTTGATGCTAACGGGGTCCCTCACTCCTCCACTTCCTCTCCTCCACTTCCTCTCCTCGTTCTGCTTCCTCCCCTCGCAGGAAATCGTGTGTCTTTGCTGCCAAAATGCCTTTTAGAACCCATCTCTGTGTCTGCTACTAAACTCCTTTTAGAAACCCGTCTCTGCTACTTAACTCCTTTTAGAACCCGTCTCTCCT
Organism: Salmo salar; assembly: GCF_905237065.1. NCBI lineage: Eukaryota > Metazoa > Chordata > Actinopteri > Salmoniformes > Salmonidae > Salmo > Salmo salar. The sequence continues at coordinate 44,970,960 of NC_059458.1, read as the reverse complement.
ACTAAACTCCTTTTAGAACCCCGTCTCTGTGTCTGCTACTAAACTCCTTTTGAACCTGTCCTAGAGGGACAAATGATCACAATCACATTGTACTATTAAAAGACAATGAGAGATACAAGCCAAGGTACGAAAATTAATCTGATGAGGATTTGCATGGCTTCCCACGTTCTAACTTACAGAACGTGTAGGCCCTACCAACACAACACAGAACTTATGGCTTCATCACAACACAGAACGTATGGCTTCCCCAATACAACACCCAGAAACGTGCATGGCTTCCCCCATCCCACAACACAGAACGTATAGGCTTCCCCATCACAAAACACAGAACGTATAGCTTCCCATCACAACACAGAGAAACGTGGTATTCCCCATCGCCAAACACACGTAACGTTGAAAGCACACATCACAACACAGAACGATTGGCTTCCCATCACAACACAGAAACGTCATGGCTTCCCATCACAACACAGAACGTATGGCTTCCCCATCACAACACAACGTATGGCTTCCCCATCACAACACAGAACAGTATGGCTTCCCCATCACAACACAGAACGATGTCCCCATCACAACACAGAACATATGGCTTCCCCATCACAACACAGAAGGTATGGCTTCCCCAACACAACACAGAACGTATGGCTTCCCCCATCCACAACACAGACCGTGCGGCTTCCCCATCACAACACAGAACGTGTAATAGTGCTTCCCCATCACAAACAGAACGTATGGCTTCCCCATCACAACACAGAAACGTTATGTTCCCCATCACGCCACAGAACGTATGGCTTCCCCATCTGCAGAGAAACGTATGGCTTCCCCATCACAACACCGTAACGTATGGCTTCCCCATCACAACACAGAAATGTATGTGGCTTCCCCATCACAACACAAAACGTTATGTCCCCATCACAACAAGAAATGTATGGCTTCCCCATCACAACATTTAGAATGTATGGAACATCAGTTTCTGTGCAAAACTGACAGAGGATGCCTTCCCAAATTGCCCCCTATCCCCAGTAGTGCAATTACATTTTTAACCAGGACCCTATGGACCTATGTAGGGAATAGGCAGTGCACCCTCTAAGGATTTTTGTATTTTTAAAATTCCCTGCATATTATGCGGGGGGCTTGTAAATTTGACCAATCACCGCAGTATTTGGCCTTCCCTGTGGTTCAGTTGGTAGAGCATGGTGTTTGCCCAACGCCAGGGTTGTGGGTTCGATTCCCACAGGGGCCAGTACAAAAAATTATTAAAACTTAAAATAAAAAAATTATGCATGAAATGAAATGTATGCATTCCCAACTACTGTAAATCGCTCTGGATAGGCTATTCTATAAAATGACTAAAATGGTTAAATGTAAATAGTTAAATCCCTTAAACGTTAAGGGATAAAACTGCCTCCTCAACCACAGCACCAAAAAGAGAGACTACTTAATTTCAACCTACCCAGAGGTAGTCATCCCATCACCACAACAAACACTGGGCAGATATCATTGTATTGTACCAAAAACATAATCCTGTTTCCAGATTCAGAGGAGGGCTGGTAAGATCTGATTCCCTTAGGATGTGTGTTAAACCCATATCTTAATCTTTCCCCAACAATGTGATCTGCAATCTATGGTAATCTCATCCTATTAGCTCTGATCTATACCCCAGGGACATGATTGGGGAGGATTATAGAAAGAAGAGAATAACACAAAAGCTTTTATTTCTATATGTGATTATGATGGCTGAAATCGAATCGTTTCACCAAGGAAAACACGGCCTAACCAATAAACCGAAACCACGACCTAACCAATAGGAACAGGAAACACGGCCTAACCAATAGAACCAAAAACACGGCCTAGCCAATAGGGACCAAAACACGGCCTAACCAGCTAGACCGAAACACCGGCCTAACCAGCCCAGGAACCCAGGAAACACGGCCCTAGCGAACCCAAAACCTGGCCTAACCAGCCAAACCAGAAACACGCTGGCCAGCGGAACCACGAGGCTTTGGCCTAACCAGCCAAACAAAACACGGCCTAACCAGCGGGAACCCAAGCACGGCCTAACCAATAGGGAACCAGGAAACACGGCCTAGCCAGCCAGGAACCAGAAACCACGGCTAACCAATAGGAACCAGGAAACACGGCTAACCAATAGGAACCAGGAAACACGGCCCACCAACAATAGGAACCAACACGGCCCTTAGCCAGGAACCCAGAAACACGGCCTAACCCAGCCAGGAACAGGAAACACGCCTAACCAATGAGAACCAGGAAGCACGGCCGAACCAATAGGAACCAGGAAACACGGCCTAACCAATAAGGAACATGCAGCCTAACCAGCCACCAGGAACCAGGAAACACGGCCTAACCAGCCCAGGAACAGTCAGGCTAACAGCGGAACCAAAACACGCCTAACCAATAGAACAGAAACACGGCCCCTGTGTAGCCAGGAACAGAAGCACGGCCTAACCAGCCAGGAACCAGAAACAGCCGAACCAGCCAGGAACCAGGGAACACGGCCAACCAGCAGGAACCCAGAAACGGCTAACCAGCCAGGAACCCAGGAAACACGGCCTAACCAGCCCAGGAACCCAGAAACACGGCCTAACCAATAGGAACTAGGAAACACGGCCTAACCAATAGGAACAGAGTACGGCCTAACCAATAGAACAGGAAACACGGCTAACAATAGGAACCAGGAAACACGGCTGGCAATAGGAACCAGGAAACAGGCTAACCAATAGGAACCAGGAAATGCAGGCCGAACAATAGGAACCAGGAAACAGCTAACCAGCCAAAGGAACAAACGGCCCATAACCAATAGGAACAGGAAACACGGCTAACCAATAGGAACCAGAAACACGGCCTAACAAATAGGAACCAGGAAACACGGCCCGAACCAATAGGAACCAGGAAACACGGCCAACCAATAGGAACAGAAGCGGCTGTAATAGGAATCAAAACACATCTTATGCAGGAACCAGGAAACGGCCTAACCAGCCAGAACCAAACACGGCCTAACCAATAAAGGAACCAAAACACGGCCTAACCAATAGAACCAGGAAACACGGCCCTAACCAATAGAACAGACCACGGCTAACCAATAGGAACAAAACACGGCCTACAATAGGAACAGGAAACAGGCTAACCAATAGGAACAGAAACACGGCCTAGCAATAAGACAGAAGCAAGGCTAACCAATAAGACAGGAAGCACGGCCTAACCAATAGAAACCAGGAAACACGGCCTAACCAATAGGAACCAGGAAACACGGCCTAACCAATAAGACAGGAAACACGGCCGAAGACAATAGGAACAGAAACACGGCCTAACCAATGGGAACCAGGAAACACGGCCAGACAGCCAGGAACCAGGAAACGCGGCCTAACCAGCGGAACCAGGAAACACGGCCTAAGCAATAGGAACCAGGAAACATGGCCTAACCAGCTAGGAACCAGGAAGCAGGCTAGCCAATAGGAACCAGAAGCACGGCCTAACCAATAAGGAACCGGAAACACGGCCCAACCAATAGAACCAAAACACGGCCTAACCAGCAGGAACAGAAACACGGCTAACTTAATAGGAACCCAAAATACGGCCTAACCAATAGGAACCCGGAAACACGGCGAACCAATAGGAACCAGGAAACAAGGCTAACCAATAGGAACAGGAAACACGGCCTAACCATGGAACCAGGAAACACGGCCTAACCAATAGAACCTAGCAGCTTCCCATGTTTCTGTCACAGTAACATATTTTCCCCACAGCACAGTTTGATTGAATACACTGCAGTAGGTCTTATTGGTTTGGGATCAGAGTGTGGGGGATTGGGGGGGATTGTGATTAAACTAACATCACACACACTGGCAGATAGATATACAGTGAACTACAGGACAGATGGGTAACCAACATGACAGATAGATATACACACTGGCAGATAGATATACAGTGAACCATGACAGATAGATAAACACCAGGACAGATAGATATACACACTGGCAGATGAATGCCACAGTAACCAGGACGACAGATATACACCAGGACAGATAGATATACACCAGGACAGATAGATATACACCAGGACAGATAGATATACCCCAGGGGCAATTGAGTATACACCAGGGCAGATAAATATACAGTGAACCCAGGACCAGATAGATATACACCAGACAGATAGATATACACCAGGACAGATGTATACAGGGCAGATAGATATACACCAGGGCAGATATAGATATACACAGGGCAGATATATATGTAAACCAGGACAGATAGATATACACCAGGATTAGAATAGATATACACCAGGACAGATAGGTCTACACCAGGACAGATAGATATACCCAGGACAGATAGATATACACCAGGGCAGATAGATATACAGTGAACCAGGACAGATAGATATACACCAGGGCAGATAGATATACACCAGGGCAGATGGTGACCACCAGGACAGATAGATATACACCAGGGCAGATAGATATACACCAGGACAGATAGATAAACACCAGGGCAGATAGATATACACCAGGGCAGATAGATATACACCAGGGCAGATAGATATACAGTGAACCAGGACAGATAGATATACACCAGGGCAGATAGATATACACCAGGCAGATATAGATAAACACCAGACGATAGTTCTACACCCAGGCAGATAGATATACACAGGAATATTTGAACAGTAGAACAAGAATAACAACAAAAAATCCAGAAAATCTAAAATTGTTATAAATTTGATTTGCATTTTAATGAGGAAATAAGTATTTGGCCCCTCTCAATGAGAAGGATTGCTGGCTCAGGTGTCTTATCTAGTTAACGAGTTGAGATTAGGAGCACACTCTTAATAGTGCTCCTAATCTCAGCGTGTTACCTGTATAAGGCTGCACCTGTCTAACAATCAATCAGTCAGATTTCAAACTCTCCACCATGGCCAAGACAAGAAGCTCTCCAAGGATGTCGAGGGACAAGATTTAACCTACCACAAGGCTGGAATGGGCTACAAGACCATCGCCAAGAAGCTTGGTGAATGAGGTGACAACGTTGAGTGATTATTCGCAAATGAAAAACACAAAATAACTGTCAATCTCCCTCAGCCTGGGTCTCCATGCAAGATCTCACTCGTGGGTTACAATGATCATGAGAACGGTGAGGAATCAGCCCAAACTACGGAAGGATCTTGTCAATGATATCAAGGCAGCTGGGACCATAGTCACCAAAGAAAACATTTGGTAACCTCGCCCCGTGAGGACTGAAATCCTGCAGCCCCCACTTGGTCCCTACTCAAAAACACATATTCGCCCGTCTGAAGTTTGCCAATGAACATCTGAATGATTCAGAGAACAACTGGGTGAAAGTGTTTGTGGTCAATAACCAAAAATGGAGCTCTGGCATCAACTCAACTCGCCGTGTTTGGAGGAGAATGCTGCCTATGACCAAGAACACCATCCCCACCATCAAACATGGAGGTGGAAACATTATGCTTTTGGGTGTTTTTCTGCTAGGGGACAGGACAACTTCACGCATCAAAGGGACATGAGGACGGGCCATGTGCCGTCAAATCTTGGGTGAGAACCTCCTTCCCTCAGCCAGGGCATTGAAAATGGGTCGTGGATGGGTATTCCAGCATGACAATACCCAATCTGCCAAACAACAAGGAGTGGCTCAGAAGAAGCATTAAAGGTCCTGGAGTAGGCTTGGCCAGTCTCCAAACCTTAATCCATAGAAAATCTGTGGGCGGGCTGAAGGTTCGGGTTGCTAGCACGTCAACCTCGAAACCTTAATGACTTGGAGAAGATGGCAAAGAGGAGTTGGACAAAATCCCTCTGAGATGTGTGCAACCTGGTGCCAACTTCTAAAGAAATGTCTACCTCTGTGATTGCCAACAAGGGTTTTGCCACCAAACAGTCATGTTTTTGCAGAGGTCAAATACTTGCCCTCATTAAAATGCAAATCAATTTATAACATTTTGACATCGTTTTCTGATTTTTGTTGTTATTCATCTCTCAGTGTTCAAATAAACCTACCGTTACGAATTTGTAACTGATAATTTCTTTGTCAGTGAGCAAGCGTACAAAATCAGCAGAAGTCAAATACTTTTTCCCCTCACTGTATATCCGCGACTTCTGCGAAGTCGATGCCTCTCCTTGTTCGGGGCGGTGCTGTTGGTCGACGTCACCGGTCTTCTAGCCATCATCATCCATTTTCATTTTCCTTGGTTTTGTCTTGTCTTCCTACACACCTAGTTCAATCCCATTCATTCCATGGCTGTATTTAACCCTCTGTTTCACCTCATGTCCTTTTCAAGAGATTGTTTTGTTTGTTTGCTGCGTATGTATGGATTGGTGTGCACGGGTTCTTAACCTGCCCCCATTTATTATGTACTTTGGTTTTATTAAACGCTATTAACTACTCCATTTATACCAAGTTCGATTCTCCTAGCCTACTTCCCTGCCACACACACACACGACATTGCAGTATAGTTGGAAAATATAAATGTCACGGTTTGAAAATTGAAGAAAAGAAGAAAAAAATAAAAAATAAATATTTTTTAAAATGTGAATCACATTTTTATTGCGTACCCCACGGCATTGCACATACCCAGTTGTGAATACCTGTTCTATAGGATAGAGATTGTACTGTAGTAAACCGTCTCTCTAAAGCCGTCTCTTTCTGTTTATCATGTGAAGAAGGACAATTACTAGGAAATTCTGGGATGTGTTTCTATGAAAATTTGGTTTAACCTCTATGGGCTGGTGGACACTACTCAACAGCCCAGTGTAATCCCATAGCGCGTTGTTTCAAATTCTAAAATTGCAAAAACTTCCAATTTTTCAAACATATGACTATTTTACACAATTTTAATGCATCTGTAGCGTAACTATGATGTTGACACGATATGGATTACAATTATCATCTCCGATATTTGGGCTACACTCACTTCATGGAAATTAGCTGGGTTATTATTTATTTATACATCACACATTATAGTATTACTATTATCCAGACATCATACATACTTTCACTAAATCACATCCAATTTCACACATAACCTACTCAGATCTACTACACACATAACATCCTAACTCAATTTTCTAACATCTGTGGCATTGGCTCACAGGCAATGAGCAAGGAAATTAAAAAACAAAAAGCGAACAAAACCAACATGAAAATGACAGTTGCCCTTGTGCATATTAGGAAAACTGTTTCTTGATTTCTAAAACATTTGAAATCTCTATTGGTGACCGTTCATGATTCCTCTTATGGCAGTAATTTTCCAAGCACTAATTATGGCACATTTAGAATGAAATAGTATCTAGAAATATGGTAAAGAGAATTACGTATAGCCAGTTATGAGTATAGCGGCTTAGTAGATTATAAGAAAAGATTATCAGTCTTTGCGTGGCAAAAAAATATATATATACTGTAACATATACTGTTTGGGAAACTCCATGGTCTGATCGTGGCCAAGGTTTTGAGAATGACTGTCACGACTTCCTTGAAATTCGGTCCCTCTCCTTGTTCGGGCGGTGTTTGGCGGTCCAACGTCACCCACCTTCTAGCGCGACCGGGTTTTGTACCCACTTTTATTATTTTGTCATTTTGGTTTTGGAGTTTTTGTGAAGCTGATTAAACAACTCCGTTTATACCAAGACCGATTCTCCTGCGCCTGACTTCCTCCACCAACACGCACCATTACAGAATCTCCACCACCTATGGAGTCAGCAGGAAAATTTGCCCCAGCCATGGAGGTGGAGGAGCGCGTCCAGGAGCATGCGGTTATGCTTCACCATCTGGGCGCGCCACCATGGATCGCGTTGTCCAACAATGACCGCTGGGAGAGACAGGGGGGTTCTTCCAGCACCTCCACCAGCACAACCGAGGTCTCCCCTGGGCCCCTTTCCGCCTGAGCCCAGTGGGATCCAACTTTCCTTGCCACAGGAGTACGGCCAGGATTGCCAACTGCCAGGGTTCCTCCTTCCAACTAAACCTCTATCTGTACAGTCCACCCAGCTCCATCAGACCATGATAGGGTTTTCGCTCGTCTCGTGTCTCACCGGGAAACTGGAGTGGGCCACGCCGTGTGGAAAGAGGAGACGCGGCATTAACCATTTTGAGAGTTCACCCACCATTTCCGGGCAGTCTTCGACCACCGCCCAAAGCAGAGAGCGGATGGCGCCTCTACCATCTGAGACAGAAACCGAGGCGCGGAGTTTGCCCTGGAATTTAGAACCTGGCTGCCGGCGCAGGGATAGGAGCAACAGGGGCCTGATCGGCCACTGCCGCTGCAGTCTGCGCGAGGGCGTCCGTCGGGAGCTGGCCTGCGAGACACCACCCTTACTTTCGACCAGCTGGTGGACCTGTCCATCCCGGCTACACCTGGCTACTTGCGGGCGTCAGGTCGGGTCTGGTGAGACATCCTCCGCACCTCTCCGATACCCGCATAGAGCTGGGAGGCGGTGCGCAGGGAGACCGCGGAGGGGGTTTCACTCGTGCCATCTGTGGCCACAGAGGTCACACTGCTGGTCGGTGCGGGTTTGTTCCTCTGGGAATCGAGGCAGCATGCAGGGCGCTCTGGCGTCACCCCAGGTGAGCTGGCACCATTTCTCACCCAAGTCCTCTGTTGCACATATGTTTGTGTCTGTCCACTTTTCACGATTTCCCGCATTCCCAGCATAAAGTGGCACCATTGTTAGATTCAGGCACGGCTGGGAATTTCATTGATAGAGTGTTAGCTCATAGTTTAGGGACCCCCATTGTTCCGTGGATGTGCCCTTCCCCGTTCACATCTTAGATAGTTGACCATTAGGGTCAGGGTAAATTAGGAGGTCACTGCTCCTTTGGGCATGGTGACGCAGGGTCCTACTAAAATGTGTCTTTTCCTTATTGACTCTCCTCATTTCCCGTGGTGCTAGCCTACCCTAATTAGCTTGTCATAACCTCACTGTTTCTTGGCCACAGAGGGACTCTCACGGGGTGTTCGAGATTGCTCAGGTAGGTGTTTAGGGGTTTCTGTTGAGTACTACAATGGTGGAGAGTCCTCAGATCTCCACCGCGCATTCTCCTGAATATGCCGATTTGGCTCTCGCCTTCTAAAAAAGCACTCATTCCTCATCAATGAGGTGTGTGTCGATAGATCTCCTAGTAAACGCTGCACTTGGGAGTCACGTGTATCCCCTCTCACAGGCGGAGACGGAGGCCAGCAAACATGTCTCCGAATCCCTGCGTCAGGGGTACATTAGTTCCTCCACTTCACCCGTCTCCCGAGTTTATTTTTGTGAAGAAGAAGGAGAGGGAGACAAGTGGAAAGCTTTCAGTACCACCTCTGGGCACTATGAGTACGCGTCATGCCGTCTGGGTTGATGAATGCATCATCATTCCAAGCTTTTGTTGACAAGATTTTCAGGACCTGCACGGGCAGCGTGTGGTGGTGTATATTACATTTTGATATACTCCGCTACATCGCCCAGCATGTGTCCTGGTCACGCAAAAGTACTTGGTTGCTGGTTGGAGCATACCTGTACGTCAAGGCTGAGAAATGCTTGTTCTTCCAACCGTCCGTCTCTTCCTAGGGTATTGCATTTCCGTCAGGAGAGATGAGTATCTACATTGCAACCGTGCGTAGTCCACTCTCACCCACGTAAAGGAGGGATACAGCGAGTTCTCTGTTTCATGATCCTCCAGATCTGTATTGAGGAATACCAGGATAGTCTCTCTGTTTATGCTAGTCCTCCAGATCAGAGGCAATGAGATGACCAAGAGATGTTCTCTAACCAGTGAGTCCTCCAGATCAGAGGCAGTAGGGACGACCAGGGATGTTCTCTGTTTAGATAATCCCTCCAGATCAGAGGCAGTAGGAGATGACCAGGGATGTTCTCTGTTTTGTTGGAGTCCTCCAGATCCAGAGGCAGTAGGGATGACCGAGGATGTTCTCTGTTTAGTGAGTCCTCCAGATCAGAGGCAGTAGGGATAATTAGGATTGTTCTCTTGATAAGTGTGTGAATTAACCCATTTTCTGTCCTGCTAAACATTCAAAACACGAGTACTTTTGGGTGTCGGAAAATTACAATAGTACATTATTTTTCTTTGGAATTAGTTTGTAAAAGTTTCAAATATAAATATAAAAATAAAATACAATACCTCCAAAAAACTATTTAAAAAAAAAAAAAAAATTTTTCTATTTTCTGAGAAATTACATTACCAGTGTATAAATGCATATATTCCTCTACAGTGAGCCCCAATCAAAGAACTTTGAACTTCATCTCTGTATCAGGAAAAATCCACTTAACTGAATCATTTAAATGCATGCAGGGAGAGAGAGAGAGAGACAAGAGAGACACAGAGAGAGAGAGAGAGAGAGAGAGAGAGAGAGAGAAAGGAAGAGAGAGAGAGACAAGAGAACACCCAGAGAGAGAGAGAGAGACAGACAAGAGAAGACACCAGAGAGAGAGAGAGAGAGAGAGAGAGAGACAAAGAGAGACACCCAGAGAGAGAGAGAGAGGGAGGGGAGAGACAGACAAGAGAGACACAGAGAGAGAGAGAGAGAGAGAACAAGACACCCAGAGAGAGAGAGAGAGAGACAGACACCCAGAGAGAGGGGACAGAGAAAAGAGGGGAGGAAGCAAGTGCCCATCAGACAGCTAGAGCGGAGGGGATAGGGATGAGGGAGGGAGGAGGAGAGGAGAGGAGGGAGGGGAGAGGAGAGGAGAGGGAGGGAGAGAGAGGAGAGGGAGAGGAGAGGAGATGAGATAGAGGAGAGGAGCTGGTTGGGTGAACTGCTGCTGTAATTGTCTATGCTAATTAGTTACTGTAGTGGTTAAATATTTACAGATGAAGTGGCAGAGCTAATGGGATATTATCTCGAGCTGAGAGGGAAGATGAGAGAGAAAGGGAGGAGGGAGGGGAGAGAGAGGAGAGAGAGAGAGAAAGGAGGGAGGGGAGAGAGAGAGAAAGGAGGAGAGAAAGGGGAGAGAGAGAGAGAGGGGGGAGAGAGAGAGAAAGGGAGGAGGGGGAGAGAGAGAAAGGGAGGGGGGGGAGAAAGGGGGGAGAGAGAAAGGGGGGGGGGGGGGGGGGGGGGGGGGGGGGGGGGGGGGAGGAGGGGGGGGGGGGGAGAAAGGGGGGGGGGGGGGGAAAGGGGGGGGGGGGTTGAGGGGGGGGGGGAAGGGGGGGGGGGATATGCCACTGGAGCTGGCCTTAGAGATACATGACAACAGGCATGATCCCCACATCATTAGAATAAGCTACACCCTATACTTGCTAGGTGTTTTTTCAAATAAATCCTGTTTCCCTAAGGTGGAACACACTTACACTATAGTGTTCTGGTTAAATCTGGATCTGGCAGGTCTGGGACTCACAGAGGCTTATCTCTCCCTGGCTAACCAGGGAAGGGGGAGATGTTTTTGGGCTTCTTTATGTGCCACAGAGAAATTGCGATGAGTGTCTGGTTCACAGCCATATAAAACAGTTAACAAAATACTAAGATACATTGCCTCTGTGTTGATATCCGAGTCCATAATTACATTCATTTAAAAAAAATTACATGTATTCTTGTTACCAATAAACAAAGATAATTCCAACTATAAAGAAATGAATGTCTTGCTATGTCATGATTATAACCAGTTGTCATAATTAATGTCTTGCTATGTCATGATTATAACCAGTTGTCGCCAAATTAATGTCTTGCTATGTCATGATTATAACCAGTTGTCATGATTAATGTCTTGCTATGTCATGATTATAACCAGTTGTCATAAATTAATGTCTTGCTATGTCGCAGTTATAACCAGCTGTCGCCGTGATGTCTTGCTTATGTCACCCAGTTATAACCAGCTATTCCTCCAGTCTAGCTGGCTGTAACATCCTCGGTCTAGCTGGCTGTTAACATCCTCAGTCCCTGGCTGGCACCTTAGCACCTCCGGTCTAAGCTGGCTGTAACATCCTCCCGGTCTAGCTGGTTTTAACATCCTCGGTCTAGCTGGCTGTAACATCCTCGGTCTAGCTGGTTTAACATCTCGGTCCTAGCTGGCTGTAACATCCTCCAGTCTAGCTGGCTCCAACATCTGCTAGCTGGCTGTAACATCCTCCGGTCCTGGCTGGCTGTAACATCCTCCGGTCTAACTGGATCCCAACATCCTGGTCTGGCCTGGCTGTAACATCCTCCGGTCTGGCCTAGGCTGTAACATCCTCCAGTCTAGCTGGTTTGTAACATCCTCAGTCTGGCTGGTTTAACATCCTCCAGTCTATGGCTGTAACATCCTCCAGTCTAGCTGGCTGTAACATCCTCCTAGCTGGCTGTAACATTCTCCAGTCTAGCTGGTTGTAACATCCTCCAGTCTAGCTGGCTGTAACATCCTCCGGTACAAGCTGGTTTAACATCCTCCCGGTCTGGCTGGCTGACCCTCCCAGTTACAACTGGTTGTCAACATCCTCCAGTCTGGCTGGCAAGCAACATCCTCCAGTCTAGCTGGCTGTAAACTCATCCTCTGGTCTAACTGGCTGTCAACATCCTCCCGGTCTAGCTGGCTGCCAACATCCTCCAGTCTAGCTGGCTGTAACATCCTCAGTCTGGCTGGTCCACATCCTCCAGTCTGTTGGTTGTAACATCCTCAGTCTGGCTGGCTGCAACATCCTCCAGTCTGGCTGGCTGCTCAACATCCTCCAGTCTAGCTGCTGTAACATTCTCCAGTCTAGCTGGTTTTAAACATCCTCCGGTCCTAGCTGGTTATGGCATCCTCCGTTGCTGGCTGTAACATCCTCGGTCTAGTGGCTGTAACATCCTCGGTCCTAGCTGGCTGTAACATCCTCCGGTCTGCCTGTAACATCTCCAGTTCTAGCTGGCTGTAACATCCTCCAGTCTGGCTGTCTGTATGCATCCTCCCAGTCTAGCTGGCTGTAACGCATCCTCCAGTCATTGGCTGTAACATCCTCCAGTCTAGCTGGTTTGGCAACAGCCTCCTGTCAGCTGTTTCGTAACATCCTCCAGTCTAGCTGGTTTGTAACATCCTCCCAGTCCCTAACTGGTTGTAGCCATCCTCCAGTCTGGCTAGCTGTAACATCTCAGTCTAAAACACTGTAACATCCTCAGTTCTAACAGCTTCTACCCCAAGCCATAAGACTCCATGAACATCTGAGTCAAATGGATACCCAACTGCATTTAACCCCCCCACCCCCCTCTCTTTTATGCTGCTACTCGGTTGTCATCTGTGCATAGTCACTGTGTCTACCTACGTGTGCCATACTACTCATATCCTCGTTCTTGATTGCCCTGTATATAAGCCTCACATTGACTCTGTGCCGAGGGCACCCCCATGCTCTCAACCTCCACGGTATTGACTCTGTACCGGTGCCCCCCCTGTATAGCCTCTATTGACTCTGTGAGAATCCCCTCTTTGTAACCTCCACATTGACTCTGATTAACATCCCCTGTAGCTCTATAACCTCCACATTGACTCTTACCATTCCCTATATCCACATTGACTCTGTGCAGGTACCCCTGTATATAGCTCACATTACTCTGTGCAGGTACCCTGTATATAGCCTCACGTGAGCTCTGTACCAGTACCCCCGGAATATAGCCTCCACATTGACTCTGTGCCAGGTACCCCCTGTATATAGCCTCCACATTTGACTCTGTACCCCCCTTATATAGCCTCACGTGAGCTCTGTACCAGTACCCCCGAATATACCTCCACATTACTCTGTGCCAGGTACCCCCTGTATATAGCCTCCACATTTGACTCTGTACCATTGCCTACCTGTATCATAGCCTCATTTGACTCTGTGCAGGTGCCCCACACAATATAACCTCCCATTGACTCTGTACAGGCCTCCCTGTATATAGCCTCCACATTGACTCTGTGTACCCCTGTCTCAGCCTCCACGTTGACTCTGTTGCAGTCCTTAGCCTTCGCGCCTCCACATTACTTCATGCCAGGGTACCCTTATTATCCTCCCTTTCTGTTGCAGTGCCCCCCTGCATATAGCCTCCGTGACTCTGTTTTGGTGCCCCCTGCCTTACCCCATTGACTCTGTGCAGTGCCCCCTGTATATAGCCTCCACATTACTCTGTGCGTACCCCTGTGTATAGCCTCCGAGTGACTCTGTGCCGATTACCCTATATAGCATCCACACAGACTCTGTACCGTACCCCCCTCCTTCATAGCCTCCCGCATTACTCTGTGCCGGTCCCTAACCTCCACTACTGCTCTGTGCCCGGCCTGTATATATCCTCTGCTACCCCTATACCCCACATTGACTCTGTGCGTACCTTATACTTAGCCTCACGTGACTCTGTACCGTGCCCCCTGTATATAGCCTCCACATTATCTTCAGTGCCTGTATGTAGCCTCACACACATTGACTCTGTAGTAACCCACACATATATAAGCCTCCACATTGACTCTGTACCAGTACCCACCCTGTATATAGCCTCCACATTGACTCTGTGCAGTACCCCTGTATATAACCTCCACAGTGACTCTGTGCCAGTGCCTGTATATAGCCTACATTGACTCTGTACAGTACTCCTGTATATAGCCTCCATTGACTCTGTGCAGGTACCCCCTGTATATAGCCTCCACATTGACTCTGTGCCGGTGCCCCCCTGTATGTAGCCTCCACATTAACTCTGTACCGTCCTTATATATCCTCCACATTGACTCTGTATCGGTTACCCCCTGTATATAGCCTCCATTGACTCTATTACGGTACCTGTATATAGCCTCCACATTGACTCTGTGCAGTGCCCCTGTATATAACCTCCACGGTACTCTGTACCTACCCTAATTTCACTCTGTACGTACCCCCTGTATATAGCCTCACATTACTCATGCGGTACCCCTGTATATAACCTCCGGTGACTCTGGCTACTATATAACCTCCACATTACTCTGTGCCGGTGCCTACAACATATAACCTCCACATTACTCTTGTGCTACCCCCTGTATATAGCCTCCACATTGACTCTGTGCCGGTCCCCTCTCACGCCTCCACATTGACTCTGTACCGGTTACCCCCTGTATATAGCCTCCCATTACTCTGTACGTACCCCTGTATATAACCTCCACATTGACTCTGTACGTACCCCTGTGTATAGCCTCCACATTGACTCTTTGTGCAGTTACCCCCTGTATATACCTCCATTGACTCTGTACCGTACTCCCATGTATATAGCCTCCACATTGACTCTATACGGTACCCCTGTATATAACCTCCACGGTGACTCTGTGCATACCCCCTGTATATAGCGCCTCGTTACTCTGTACCGGTGCTCCTTAATATAGCCTCACACATTACAGGCTCTGTGCCGGTACCCCCTGTATATACCTCCCCATTGACTCTGTGCAGTACCCCCTGTATATAGCCTCCACATTAATCTGCCGCCCTATATATCCTCCACATTGACTCTGTATCGTACTAATATATAACCTCACATTGACTCTGCTGTACCCCCTGTATATACCTCCACATTGACTCTGTGCCGTACCCCATATATGCCTCCCACATTGACTCTGTACGTACTGTACTATAACCTCCACATTGACTCTGTACCTACCCCCTGTATATACCTCTGACTCTGTACCGTACCTGCTTATATAACGCCTCCATTGACTCTTACCGTACCTGGCTTATATAACCCTCCATTGACTCTCTGTGCAGTACCCCCTGTATATAGCCTCCACATTGACTCTGTGCAGGTACCTGTGTACTAGCCTCCACATTACTCTGTGCAGTCCCCCTTATGCTTCCTCACATTGACTCTGTACAGGTACCCCCCCATATATAGCCTCCACATTGACTCTGTACGGTACCCCCTGTATATAGCCTCCACAGTGACTCTGTGCAGTACCCCTTATATAAGCCTCCACATTACTCTGTGCAGTGCCCCTGTATATAATATCCACATTGACTCTAATACCGGTACCCCTTGTATATAGCCTCCACATTGACTCTGTGCAGTATTGTATGTCCTTTCCACATTGACTCTGTGCAGTTGCCCCCTGTATATAGCCTCCACATTGACTCCTGTGCAGATCCCCTTAATATAGCCTCCACATTGACTCTGTACGTACCCCTGTCATACTATTACTCTGTGCAGTACCCCCTGTATATAGCCTCCACACATTGACTCTGTGCGTACCCCCTGCCTCTTCTCCACACATTACTCTGTACTTCCCTGTATATAGCCCCTCCCACATTGACTCTGTGCAGTGCCCCCCTGTATATAACCTCCCACATTGACTCTGTGCAGTTACCCCCTGTATATAGCCTCCACAGTACTCTGTGCAATTGCCCCCCCCTGTATATAACCTCATTGACTCTGTGCAGGTCCCCTATATAGCCTCCACATTGACTCTGTGCAGGTACCCCCTGTATATAGCCTCCACATTGACTCTGTACCGTACCTTATATAGCCTCCATTGACTCTATTACCGGTACCCCTGTATATAACCTCCACATTGACTCTGTGCACGTACCCCCTGTATATAGCCTCCACATTATGTGCAGTACTGTATATAGCCTCCACATTGACTCTGACTCCACTGTATATAGCCTCCACATTGACTATGTACGTACCCTGTATACTCAACCTCCACATTACTCCCGTGCCGTACCCCCTGTATATACCTCCACATTACTCCATTTACCCCCTGTATATAGCCTCCACATTGACTCTTACCATTACCCCCTTATATATATCCTCCCATTGACTCTGTGCGTACCTGTGCCTCCACATTGACTCTGTGCAGTTACCCCATGTATAGCCTCCACATTGACTCTGTGCAGTGCCCCTTATATAGCCTCCACATTGACTCTGTGCCCGGTACCTGTATATAGCATCCACATTTGACTCTGTGGTGCCCCTAATATAGCCTCACATTACTCTGTGCCGTACCCCTGTATATAGCCTCACATTGACTCTGTGCCGGCCCCCCTGTATGTAGCCTCAGTGACTCTGTACCTACCCCTGTATAACTAGCCTCACACATTGACTCTGTGCAGTACCCTGTATATACCTCTTACTCTGTGCAGTACCCCCTGTATATAGCCTCCCACAGTGACTCTGACTACCCCCTGTGCTCTCGCCTCCACATTGACTCTGTGCGTACCCCTTATATAGCCTCACATTGACTCTGTGCGTACTCCTGTGTCTCTTCCTCCACATTGACTCTGTGCAGTGCCCCTGCATATAGCCTCCCACATTGACTCTGTGCGGTGCCCCTGTATATAGCCTCCACATTGACTCTGTACGTACTGTATATATCCTCACGTGACTCTGTGCTACCTGTATATACCTCCACATTGAGCTCTGCGGTACCCCCTGTATAGCGTCCATTGACTCTGTGCAGGTACCCCTTATATAGCCTCCACATGACTCTGCGGTACCCCCTGTACATATACCTCCACATTGTCTGTCTCATTAAGCCTCCACATTGACTCTGTGCCCGTCCCTGTATATAGCTCACATTACTCTGTGCAGTGCCCCTGTATATAGCCTCCACATTGACTCTGTGCAGTGCCCCCTGTATATAGCCTCCACATTGACTCTGTACGTACACCCCCTGTATATAGCCTCCACATTGACTCTGCGTACCTTTTCCTCCACGTACTCTGTTACCGGTGCCCCTGTTATATACCTCCACATTGACTCTGTACCGGTCCCCTCTTGTATAGCCTCCACATTGACTCTGTGCAGTACCCCCCTGTATATAGCCTCCACGTAACTCTCTTGCCGTACCCTTATATGCCTCCACATTGACTCTGTGCAATTCCTGTATATAGCCTCCACATTGACTCTATGCGGTACCCCCTGTATATAGCCTCTGACTCGCCGGTACCCCTGTATATAGCATCCACATTGACTCTGTGCGTTGCCCCCTGTATATAGCCTCCACATTGACTCTGTACCGGGTACCCCTGTATATGGCCTCCACATTACTCAACGCCCCTGTATATACTGTGACTCTGTGCAGCAGTATGATTGCTTCTCACATTGACTCTGTACGGTACCCCTTATATAACCTCCACATTGACTCTGTGCAGTGCCCCCTGTATATAGCCTCCACATTGACTCTGTCTCCTATATATCCCCACATTGACTCTGTACCATACCCCCTGTATATAACTCCATTGACTCTGTGCCGGTGCCTGTATATAGCCTCCACATTTGACTCTGTACCCAGTAACCCCCTGTGTATAGCCTCCACAGTGACTCTGTCAGTTTTCCCCTGTATATAGCCTCCACATTGACTCTGTGCGTACTTATGCCTCCACATTGACTCTGTGCAGTGCCCACCCCTGTATATACTCACATTACTCTTACATTACCCTTATATAAACCTCACTAACTCTGTACCGTACCCCTACTGTATATACCTATCACATGTTGTTACTCTGTGTACTTTATAATTAATGCTATGAAAGCCTCACACGTTGTTTCTGTGTGCCCCTGCTATATTGTATATATTCCAGTAACTCTGTTGCCATTTTCACTGCACTTTGCCTAGTATGTATTCCACATTGACTCTGTGCGAACCTGTATCTATAGCCTCATTACTCTGTGCAATTCCTGTGTTATCACATTGACTCTGTGCGGTACCCCCTGTATATAGCCTCCACATACTCTGTGCCGGTGCACCCTGTATATAGCCTCCACATTGACTCTGTGCAATGCCCCCCTGTATATAACCTCCACATTGACTCTGTGCGGTACCCCTGTATATAGCCTCCTATTGACTCTCTGTGGTGTACCCTTATGCCTCCACATTGACTCAATGCGGTACCCTGTATATAGCCTCACATTGACTCTGTGATGTACCCCCTGTATATAGCCTCCACATTACTCTGTTACGGTTACCCCTGTATATAGCTCATTGACTCTGTGCAGTACTCCCTGCCTTATAGCCTCCACATTGACTCTGTGCAGATACCCCCCCTGTATATAGCCTCCATTGACTCTGTGCAGTTACCTATATACCTCCACATTGACTCTGTGCAGTACCTTTATATACCTCCATTACTCTGTGCAGTACCCCCTGTATATAACCTCCCACATTGACTCTGACGGTACCTGTATATAGCCTCCACATTGACTCTGTGCAGTATGTATATGCCTCCACATTGACTCTGTACCGGGCACCCCTGTATATAACTTCCACATTACTCTGTGCATACCCCCTGTATATAACCTCCCACATTACTCTGTGCTTACCCCTGTATATAAGCCTCCCACACACTCTGTCCCTTTATATAACCTCCACATTGAGTCGTGCAGTGCCCCACATATACCTCCACATTGACTCTGGCCGTACCCCTGTATATAGCCTCCACATTGACTCTGTACTTACCCCTGTATATATCACCCACATTGACTCTGTGCGAGTACCCCCTGTATCATAGCCTCCATTGACTCTGTACGGTACCCCCTGTATATACCTCCATTACTCTGTGTGCCGGTACCCCCTGTATATAGCCTCCACATTGACTCTGTCGGTACCCCCACTGTATATAGCATCCACATTACTCATGCGTTGCCCCCCTGTATATAGCCTCCACATTACTCTGTGCAATTGCCCCCTGTATATAGCCTCACATTACTCTGTCCCCCCTGTATATAGCCTCACGTTGACTCTGCGGTACCCCTGTATATAGCCTCCACATTGACTCTGTGCGTACCTTATATAGCCTCCACATTGACTCTGTGCAGTTACCCCCTGTATATAGCCTCCACATTGACTCTGTGCGGTGCCCCCTGTATATAGCCTCTATTGACTCTGTACCAGTGCCCCCCTGTGCCTAGCCTCCACATTGACTCTGTTACAGGTACCCTTATATAGCCTCCACATTGACTCTGTACGGTACCCCCCCTGTACTCTTTCGCCTCCACATTGACTCTGTGCGGTACCCCCCTGTATAGCCTCCACGTGACTCTGTGCAGTCCCCATATCTTAGCTTTCACATTGACTCTGTGCACGGTGCCCCTGTTATATAACCTCCACATTGACTCTGTGCAGTGCCCCTGTATATAGCCTCCACATTGACTCTGTACCGAGTTACTGTATATAGCCTCCACATTGTTCCGTGGTACCCTGTATATAGCCTCCACATTGACTCCGTGCAGGGTACCCCCTGTATATAGCCTCGTTGACTCTGTACCGGTACCCCCTGTATATACTCATTACTCTGACCGTCCTATATATCGTACTCTGTGCAGTGCCCCCTGTATATAGCCTCCACATTACTCTGTGTACCCCCTGTATATAGCCTCCACATTGACTCTGTACGTACCCCCTGTATATAGCCTCCACATTGACTCTGTGCAGGTGCCCCCCTGTATATAGCATCCACATTGACTCTGTTACGGTACCCCCTGTATATAAGCCTCCACATTGACTCTGTGCAGAATTTCCCCTGTATATAGCCTCACACAGTACTTCCCCCTACATATACCTCCCACATTGACTCTGTGCAGTGCCCCCTGTATATAGCCTCCACGGTGACTCTGTACGTACCCCACCTGTATATAGCCTCCACATTGACTCTGTGCAGTACTCCTGGCTATACCTCCACATTGGCGCTCTGTGCAGATACCCCTGTATATAGCCACTCCGGTGACTCTGTGCAGATGCCCCCTGTATATAAGCCTCCACATTGACTCTGTGCGTTACCCCTATATATCCTCCACATTGACTATGTACGGTTGTATATAGCCTCCACATTGACTCTGTCGGTACCCCCTGTATATAGCCTCCATTGACTCTGTACCGTACCTAATATATAGCCTCCCACATTGACTCTGTACAATTCACCCCTGTATATAAGCCTCCATTGACTCAATACCGTACCTGTATATAGCCTCCACATTGACTCTGTGCGGTGCCCCTTATATAGCCTCCACTGTGACTCTGTGCAGTTACCCCCTGTTATATAGCCTCTGTTTACTCTGTACGTACCCCCTGTATATAGCCTCCACACATTGACTCTGTTGGTACCCCCTGTATATAGCCCTCCACATTGACTCTTATGCGGTACCCCCCTGTATATAGCCTCCACATTGACTCTGTGCAGGTACCCCCTGTATGCTCGCCTCTATTGACTCTGTACCGTACCCCTATTATATACCTCCACATTGACTCTGTGCAGTACCCCTGTATAACCTCCCGTGACTCTGTACAGTGCCCCTGTATATAGCCTCCACATTGACTCTGTGCGTACTCTACTTATAACCCTCACATTATACTCTGTGGTACCCTGTATATATAGCCTCCACATTGACTCTGTGCAGTTACCCCTGTATATAGCCTCCGGTGTGTGCCGTACCCCTGTATATATCCTCCACATTGACTCTCTGCGGTCCGTTATACCAAGCCTCCCCATTACTCTGTACCGTTACCCCTGTATATAGCCTCCACATTACTCTGTGCAGTGCCCCCCTGTAAACCTCCCCATTGACTCTGTACCGGTTACCCCTGTATATAGCCTCCACATTGACTCTGTGCAGTGCCCCCCTGTATATAGCCTCCACATTGACTCTGTGTAGTTTACCTGTATATAGCCTCCATTGACTCTGTGCAGTACTGTATATACCTCCTACTCTCGGATACCCCCCCTATATAGCCTCCACATTGACTCTGTACGTTACCCCCTGTATATAGCCTCCACATTACTCTGTGGTCCCCTGTATATAGCCTCCACATTGACTCTGTGCAATTCCTCCTGTTATATAACTCACTCTGTACCGGTCACTCCCTGTATATAGCCTCCACAGTACTCTGTAGTACCCCTCATATAGCCTCCACGGCTACTCTTCATTATACTCTCACTTACTCTTTTTTCCTCCACATTGACTCTGTACCGTACCCCCTATATATAGCCTCCACATTACTCTCTGTGCGTACCCCCTATATAATTTCCTCCCATTACTCTGTGCAGTACCCCTGTATCTTTACCTCCACTTACTCTGTGCAGTACCCCCTGTATACTCCCATCCACATTACTCTGTACCAGTGCCCCCCCCTGTAATGCCTCCACATTGACTCTGTGCAATACCCCCTGTATATACCTCCCATTGACTCTGTACCGGTACCCCTGTATATAGCCTCCACATTGACTCTGTACGGTTACCCCCTGTATATAACCTCCACATTGACTCCTGTGCAGTACCCCCTGTATATAGCCTCCACATTGACTCTTATGCAGTGCCCCCTGTCTCATAGCCTCCACATTGACTCTGTGCCCGTTTGCCCCCTGTATATACCTCCACATTGACTCTGTGCAGTCCCCTGTATATAGCCTCCCACATTGACTCTGTGCAGGTACCCCCCCTGTATATAGCCTCCACATTGACTCTGCGTACCCCCTGTATATAAACCTCCACATTGACTCTGTGCGGTACCCCCTATATAATACCTCCACATTACTCTGTACCATACCCCTGTATCTTACTCCATTGACTCTATGCATACCCCCTTATATAGCTCACTTACTCTGTACCAATTTCCCCCCCTGTATACACATTGACTCTGTGCAGTACCCCCTATATAATAGCCTCCACATTGACTCTGTAGTACCCCCTGTATACTCGCCTCCACATTACTCTTCGGTCCCCTTATATAGCCTCCCATTACTCTGTGCAGTACCCCCTGTATATAGCCTCCACATTACTCTGTACGGTACCCCTGTATATATAGCCTCCACATTGACTCTGTTTACTATATAGCCTCCACATTGACTCTCGTACCCTGTATCTATAGCCTCCACATTGACTCTGTACCGTTTCCCCCTTGTCTATAGCCTCCACTTACTCAATTCATACTCCTGTATATAGCCTCCACATTGACTCATGTCCGTACCCCCCTTTATCAGCCTCCACATTGACTCTGTGCAGTACTCCTGTACATATACCCTCCCACATTACTCTGTGCCAGTCCCTGCTATCTCAGCCTCCGACATTACTCTGTACTACCCCCTTATATAGCCTCCACATTAACTCTGTATACCCCTGTATTTCCCTCCACATTACTCTGTGTTACCTTATATAGCCTCCCAGTGACTCTGTGCAGTACCCCCTGTATATACCTCCCATTACTCTGTCCGTACCCCCTTATTCCTCACATTACTCTATACAGTACCCTATCTTCTTATTCCTTATATACTCCACATTGACTCTGTACCGGTACCCCTTATATAGCCTCCACATTACTCTGTCATACCCCCTGTATCATCCTTACTCTTCTCCCTTTGTTATTATGTCCTCCACATTACTTTCTCTGTATTCCTCCCTTACTCTGTGCTCCTTATATCCTCCCACATTAATCTGTGCCTACCCCTGTATATCCTCCACATTGACTCTGTGCCGTACCCCCTGTTTGCCTCCACATTGACTCTGTGCAGTTCTCCCTGTATATAAGCCTCCCTTACTCTGTACCATCCTCCTCCCTATCCCTTATATAACCCTCCCTTACTCTTACTTGTATATGAACCTCCACAGTGACTCTATACTACCCCCTGTACTATAGCCCCTCCACATTGACTCTGTGCAGTACCCCCTTATATAGCCTCCACATTAACTCTGTACCTGTGCCCCCTGTATATAGCCTCCACATTGACTCTGTGTCGGTTTCCCCCCCTTATTAGCCTCCACATTGACTCTGTGCGGTATTTTCCTCCACATTACTCTACTTTCCCCTTATCCTCCACATTACTCTGTGCATTCCCCCCTCTTATACCTCCCCTTGTTTCCCCTATTCCTCCACTTACTCTTTCCCCTTTCCTCCACATTACTCTGTCGTCCTGTATATAGCCTCCACACTTGACTCTGTACGTACCCCCTGCTTTCTCCACATTATTCCCCTGTATATGCCTCCACATTACTCTTCTCTTTCCTCCCATTACTCTGTACCTACCCCCTGTATATACCTCCACATTACTCTTCATTCCCCTCTATATTCCTTTTTTTAAAATATTCCCATTCTCTTCTACTTACTCTCCTCTTACTCTACCGTACCTTATATAGCCTCCACATTGACTCTGTACCGGTACCCCCTTATATAGCCTCCACATTGACTCTGTCAGGTACCCTGTATCTGCCTCCACTTACTCTGTACTACCCCCTTATATACTTCCACTTGACTCTGTCCGTACCCCTTATATAGCCTCCACATGTGACTCATGTCGTACCCTTATACGCCTCCCCATTGACTCTGTCAGGTACCCCCTTATATACCTCCACATTACTCTATACGTACCCCTGTATATACTCCACGATTCTCCGTACCCCTTATATAGCCTCCACATTACTCTTCCGTTCCCCCATGATATATAGCCCCCATTACTCTGTCCGGTACCCCTGTATATAGCCTCCACATTGACTCTGTCCGTGCCTTGCCACTGTATATCCTCCACATTGACTCTGTGCGGTCCCCCTGTATATTCCTTACTCTATTACCCCTTATATAACCTCCACATTACTCTGTTACCTTATATGTGCCTCCACTTGTCTGTTCCCGTATTAATTCCACTTACTCTTTCGTACCGCTTTTACCTCCACATTACTCTGTCCGTCCCCTTTTCCCCTTTCTATTATATACCTCCACATTTCTCCGTACCTTATATACTCCCACTACTCTTTACCCCTTATTCCTCCACTTACTCTGTTATAATATAGCCTCCGCATTACTCTGTACGAACCCCCCTGTATATAGCCTCCACATTGACTCTGTGCGGTACCCCCCTGTATATAAGTCTCCACGTTGACTCTGTGCGTCCCTGTATATACCTCCACATTACTCTTTCGCCTTATATCCTCCACATTACTCTTATCTTATATACCTCCACATTACTCTGTCCATCCCCCTTATATACCTCCACTTACTTACCCCCTGTATATAACCTCCACTTGATCTGTCGTACCCTTACATAGCCTCCACATTACTCTGACTTACCCCCTGATCCTCCACTTATTTCGCCTCCCGCATTACTCTGTCCGTTACCCCCTGTATATACCTCCCACATTAACTCTCCTCAAACCTTCCCCCCTTATATAGCCACTCCACATTGACTCTGTACGTACCCCCTGTATATAGCCTCCACGTTACTCTGTCCTCCTTATTTCCTCCATTCATTGACTCTGTGCGGTACCCCTTATATACCTCCACATTACTCTGTGCTGTATACCCTCCACATTACTCTGTCTAGCCTCCACATTGACTCTATCTACCCCCTTATATAGCCTCCCGTTACTCTGTCTTTCTTATATAGCCTCCGCTTACTCTTGGAACCCCCTTATATCTCCACATTACTCTGTGCGGTCCCCCTAGTATACAGCCTCCACTTGATCTGTCGTTTCCCCCCTGTATACACCCTCCACATTACTCTATGGTACCCCCCTGTATTACTCCACATTACTTTCGTACCCCCTTATATACTCCACATTACTCTGCGCCGATACCCTTGTATATCCTCCACTTACTCTGTATAACGTACCCCCCTTACTCTCCTCCACATTGACTCTGTACGTTACCCTGTATATAGCCTCCACGTTGACTCTGTGCTTACCCCCTGTATATAAGCCTCCACTTGACTCTGTACCAGTCCTGTTATGTCTCTTTTACCCCCTTATTACCTCCACTTACTCTGTCTCCCCCTTATATATCCTCCCATTACTCTCTCCTTTTATCATACTCCACATTGACTCTCCGTCCCCCCTTATCTCTCCACATTACTCTGTACTCCCCCCTGTTTCCTCACATTGTTGTCGTTCCCCCTTATATTCCTCCACATTGACTCTGTCTTTACCCCTGTATATAGCCTCCACATTACTCTGTCTCCCTTATCTCCACATTACTCTGTCGTCCCATCCTTATATCCTCCACATTACTCTGTGCTTCCCCTGTATTACCCCATTGACTCTGTGCCGTTTCCCCCTGTATATAGCCTCCACATTGACTCTGTACCGTTTCCCCCTGTATATAGCCTCCACATTACTCTATCATTACCCCCTGTATATATCCTCCACATTACTCTGTGCGTTTATATAGCCTCCACATTGACTCTGTGCCGTACCCCCTGTATATACCTCCACATTACTCTGTACGTACCCTGTATGTCCTCCACATTACTCTGTCGGTGCCCCCTTATATAGCCTCCACATTACTCTGTGGCTACCCCTGTATATACCTCCACATTACTCTGTACCGTTAATTTCCCCTGTGTATCCCTCCACATTACTCTGTCTATTATAGCCTCCGCATTACTCTGTGCTGGTCCTTATATAGCCTCCACATTACTCTGTGCGTCCTTTATCTCTTTCTTCTTCCCCCCTTATATATCCACTTACTCTGTGTACCCCCTGTATATCCTCCACATTACTCTATCTACCCCCTTATTCTCCACTTACTCTGTTCCCCTTATTACCTCCACATTGACTCTGTGCTCCCCCTGTTATATACCTCCCATTACTCTGTCCTACCCCCTTATATACCTCCACATTACTCTTTTTATATATCCTCCACATTGAGAGCTCTGTGCGTGTCCCCCCCCTGTATATAGCCTCCACATTGACTCTGTGCAGTTACCCCCTGTATATAGCCTCCACGTTACTCTGTTTTACCCCCTTATATAGCCTCCACATTGACTCTGTACGTACCCCCTGTATATACTCCACATTGACTCTGTGGTACCCCCTGTATATAGCCTCCACGTTACTCTGTGCGGTTCCCCTTATTACCTCCACATTACTCTGTGCGTGCCCCCTTATATATCCACATTGACTCTGTACTACTTTATAACCTCCACATTACTCTGTGCCGTACCCCTGTACTATCCTTTACTCTTCGTCCTTATATCCTCCACATTACTCTGTATACCCCCTTATATATCCTCCACATTACTCTTCGTCCTTATATACCTCCCTTTCTGTCTACTCCCTTATTACACATTACTCTGTGGGGTACCCTTATACTAGCCTCCACATTACTCTGTACCGTACCCCTGTATATATCCTCCACATTGACTCTGTACCGGTACCCCCCTGTATATAGCCTCCACATTACTCTGTACCGTTACCCCCCTGTATATAGCCTCCACATTGACTCTGTCTGCCCCCCTGTATAGCCTCCAATTACTCGTACCCCCCTTGTATATAGCCTCCACATTGACTCTGTACCGGTACCCCCTGTATATAGCCTCCCACATTGACTCTGTACCGGTACCCCCTGTATATAGCCTCCACATTGACTCTGTACCGGTACCCCCTGTATATAGCCTCCACATTGACTCTGTACGGTACCCCCTGTATATAGCCTCCACATTGACTCTGTACCGTTACCCCCTGTATATAGCCTCCACATTGACTCTGTACCGTTACCCCTGTATATGCCTCCACATTGACTCTGTACCGGTACCCCCTGTATATAGCCTCCACATTGACTCTGTACCGGTACCCCCTGTATATAGCCTCCACATTGACTCTGTACCGGTACCCCTGTATAAAGCCTCCACATTGACTCTGTACCGGTACCCCCTGTATATGCCTCCACATTGACTCTGTACCGGTACCCCCTGTATATAGCCTCCACATTGACTCTGTACGGTACCCCCCTGTATATAGCCTCCACATTGACTCTGTACCGGTACCCCCTGTATATAGCCTCCACATTGACTCTGTACCGGTACCCCCTGTATATAGCCTCCACATTGACTCTGTACCGGTACCCCCTGTATATAGCCTCCACATTGACTCTGTACCGGTACCCCCTGTATATAGCCTCCACATTGACTCTGTACCGTACCCCCTGTATATAGCCTCCACATTGACTCTGTGCCGGTACCCCCTGTATATAGCCTCCACATTGACTCTGTACCGGTACCCCCTGTATATAGCCTCCACATTGACTCTGTACCGGTACCCCCCCTGTATATGCCTCCACATTGACTCTGTACCGGTACCCCCTGTATATAGCCTCCACATTGACTCTGTACCGGTACCCCCTGTATATAGCCTCCACATTGACTCTGTACCGGTACCCCCTGTATATAGCCTCCACATTGACTCTGTACCGTACCCCCTGTATATAGCCTCCACATTGACTCTGTACCGACCCCCCTGTATATAGCCTCCACATTGACTCTGTACGGTACCCCCCTGTATATAGCCTCCACATTGACTCTGTACCGTTCCCCCTGTATATAGCCTCCACATTGACTCTGTACGGTACCCCCTGTATATAGCCTCCACATTGACTCTGTACCGGTACCCCCCTGTATATAGCCTCCACATTGACTCTGTACCGGTACCCCCTGTATATAGCCTCCACATTGACTCTGTACCGGTACCCCTGTATATAGCCTCCACATTGACTCTGTACGTACCCCCCTGTATATAGCCTCCACATTGACTCTGTACCGGTACCCCCTGTATATAGCCTCCACATTGACTCTGTGCGGTACCCCCCTGTATATAGCCTCCACATTGACTCTGTACTGGGTACCCCCTGTATATAGCCTCCACATTGACTCTGTACGGGCCCCCTGTATAGCCTCCACATTGACTCTGTACCGGTACCCCCTGTATATAGCCTCCACATTGACTCTGTACCGGTACCCCCTGTATATAGCCTCCACATTGACTCTGTACCGTTACCCCCTGTATATAGCCTCCACATTGACTCTGTTCCGGTACCCCCCTGTATATAGCCTCCACATTGACTCTGTACCGGTACCACCTGTATATAGCCTCCACATTGACTCTGTACCGGTACCCCCTGTATATAGCCTCCACATTGACTCTGCACCGGTACCCCCTGTATATAGCCTCCACATTGACTCTGTACCGGTACCCCCTGTATATAGCCTCCACATTGACTCTGTACCGGGTACCCCCTGTATATAGCCTCCACATTGACTCTGTACCGGTACCCCCTGTATATAGCCTCCACATTGACTCTGTACCGGTACCCCCCTGTATAGCCTCCACATTGACTCTGTACCGGTACCCCTGTATATAGCCTCCACATTGACTCTGTACCGGTACCCCTGTATATAGCCTCCACATTGACTCTGTACCGGTACCCCCTGTATATAGCCTCCACATTGACTCTGTACCGGTACCCCCCCTGTATATAGCCTCCACATTGACTCTGTACCGGTACCCCTGTATATAGCCTCCACATTGACTCTGTACCGGTACCCCCCTGTATATAGCCTCCACATTGACTCTGTACCGGTACCCCCTGTATATAGCCCTCCACATTGACTCTGTACCGGTACCCCCTGTATATAGCCTCCACATTGACTCTGTACCGGTACCCCTGTATATAGCCTCCACATTGACTCTGTACACCCCTGTATATAGCCTCCACATTGACTCTGTGCCGGTACCCCCTGTATATAGCCTCCACATTGACTCTGTACCGGTACCCCCTGTATATAGCCTCCACATTGACTCTGTACCGGACCCCCTGTATATAGCCTCCACATTGACTCTGTCGTACCCCCTGTATATAGCCTCCACATTGACTCTGTACCGGTACCCCCTGTACTATAGCCTCCACATTGACTCTGTACCGTACCCCCTGTATATAGCCTCCACATTGACTCTGTACCGGTACCCCCTGTATATAGCCTCCACATTGACTCTGTACGGTACCCCCTGTATATAGCCTCCACATTGACTCTGTACCGGTACCCCCCTGTATATAGCCTCCACATTGACTCTGTACCGGTACCCCCTGTATATAGCCTCCACATTGACTCTGTACCGGTACCCCCTGTATATAGCCTCCACATTGACTCTGTACCGGTACCCCTGTATATAGCCTCCACATTGACTCTGTACCGTACCCCCCTGTATATAGCCTCCACATTGACTCTGTACCGGTACCCCCTGTATATAGCCTCCACATTGACTCTGTACCGGTACCCCCCTGTATATAGCCTCCACATTGACTCTGTACCGGTACCCCCTGTATATAGCCTCCACATTGACTCTGTACCGTACCCCTGTATATAGCCTCCACATTGACTCTGTACCGGTACCCCCTGTATATAGCCTCCACATTGACTCTGTACCGGTCCCCCCTGTATATAGCCTCCACATTGACTCTGTCCGGTACCCCCTGTATATAAGCCTCCACATTGACTCTGTACCGGTACCCCCCTGTATATAGCCTCCACATTGACTCTGTACCGACCCCCTGTATATAGCCTCCACATTGACTCTGTACCGGTACCCCCTGTATATAGCCTCCACATTGACTCTGTACCGGTACCCCCTGTATATAGCCTCCACATTGACTCTGTACCGGTACCCCCTGTCAAAGTTATATAAGCCTCCACTTGACTCTGTACCGTACCCCCTGTATATAGCCTCCACATTGACTCTGTGCCGTACCCCCTGTATATAGCCTCCACATTGACTCTGTACCGGTACCCCCTGTATATAGCCTCCACATTGACTCTGTACCGTGTACCCCCTGTATATAGCCTCCACATTGACTCTGTACGTACCCCCCTGTATATAGCCTCCACATTGACTCTGTACCGGTACCCCTGTATATAGCCTCCCACATTGACTCTGTACATGGTACCCCCTGTATATAGCCTCCACATTGACTCTGTACGGTACCCCCTGTATATAGCCTCCACATTGACTCTGTACCGGTACCCCCTGTATATAGCCTCCACATTGACTCTGTACCGTACCCCTGTATATAGCCTCCACATTGACTCTGTACCGGTGTACCCCCCTGTATATTGCCTCCACATTGACTCTGTACCGGTACCCCCTGTATATAGCCTCCACATTGACTCTGTACCGGTACCCCCTGTATATAGCCTCCACATTGACTCTGTGCCGGTACCCCTGTATATAGCCTCCACATTGACTCTGTACGTACCCCCTGTATATAGCCTCCACATTGACTCTGTACGGGTACCCCCTGTATATAGCCTCCACTTGACTCTGTACCGGTACCCCCTGTATATAGCCTCCACATTGACTCTGTACCGGTACCCCCTGTATAAGCCTCCACATTGACTCTGTACCGTACCCCCCTGTATATAAGCCTCCACATTGACTCTGTACCGGTACCCCCTGTATATGCCTCCACATTGACTCTGTTACCGTTACCCCTGTATATAGCCTCCACATTGACTCTGTACCGGTACCCCCTGTATATAGCCTCCACATTGACTCTGTACCGGTACCCCTGTATATAGCCTCCACATTGACTCTGTACCGGTACCCCCTGTATATAGCCTCCACATTGACTCTGTCCGGTACCCCCCTGTATATACGCCTCCACATTGACTCTGTACGGTACCCCCTGTATATAGCCTCCACATTGACTCTGTACCGGTACCCCCTGTATATAGCCTCCACATTGACTCTGTCCGTTACCCCCTTATAATCCTCCACTTACTCTGTGCGTTACCCCCCTGTATATAGCCTCCACATTGACTCTGTAGGTACCCCCCTGTATATAGCCTCCACATTGACTCTGTACCGTCCCCTGTATATAGCCTCCACATTGACTCTGTACCGTTACCCCCCTGTATATAGCCTCCACATTGACTCTGTACCGTACCCCCTGTATATAGCCTCCACATTGACTCTGTACCGGTACCCCCTGTATATAGCCTCCACATTGACTCTGTACGGTACCCCTGTATATAGCCTCCACATTGACTCTGTACCGGTACCCCCCTGTATATAGCCTCCACATTGACTCTGTACCGTACCCCCTGTACTATAGCCTCCACATTGACTCTGTACGTCCCCCTGTATATAGCCTCCACTGTGACTCTGTACCGGTACCCCCTGTATATAGCCTCCACATTGACTCTGTACCGGTACCCCCTGTATATAGCCTCCACATTGACTCTGTGCCGGTACCCCCTGTATATGCCTCCACATTGACTCTGTACCGGTACCCCCTGTATATAGCCTCCACATTGACTCTGTACCGGCCCCCCTGTATATAGCCTCCACATTGACTCTGTACCGGTACCCCCCCTGTATATAGCCTCCACATTGACTCTGTACCGGTACCCCCTGTATATCCTCCACATTGACTCTGTACCGGTACCCCCTGTATATAGCCTCCACATTGACTCGTACCGGTACCCCCATAGCCTCCAATTGACTCTGTACCGTACCCCTGTATATATCCTCCACATTGACTCTGTACCGGTACCCCCTGTATATGCCTCCACATTGACTCTGTACCGGTACCCCCGTATATAGCCTCCACATTGACTCTGTACCGGTACCCCCCTGTATATAGCCTCCACATTGACTCTGTACCGGTACCCCTGTATATAGCCTCCACATTGACTCTGTACCGGTCCCCCCTGTATATAGCCTCCACATTGACTCTGTACCGGTACCCCCTGTATATAGCCTCCACATTGACTCTGTACCGTACCCCCTGTATATAGCCTCCACATTGACTCTGTACCGGTACCCCCCTGTATATAGCCTCCACATTGACTCTGTACCGGTACCCCTGTATATAGCCTCCACATTGACTCTGTACCGGTACCCCCTGTATATAGCCTCCACATTGACTCTGTACCGACCCCCCCTGTATATAGCCTCCACTTTGACTCTGTGCCGTACCCCTGTATATAGCCTCCACATTGACTCTGTACCGTTACCCCCTGTATATGCCTCCACATTGACTCTGTACCGTACCCCCCTGTATATAGCCTCCACATTGACTCTGTACCGGTACCCCCCCCTGTATATATCCTCCACATTGACTCTGTACCGTTACCCCCTGTATACTAGCCTCCACATTGACTCTGTACCGGTACCCCCTGTATATAGCCTCCACATTGACTCTGTACCGGTACCCCCTGTATATAGCCTCCACATTGACTCTGTACCGGTACCCCCTGTATATAGCCTCCACATTGACTCTGTACCGGTACCCCCTGTATATGCCTCCACATTGACTCTGTTACCGGTACCCCTGCATATAGCCTCCACAGTGACTCTGTACCGGTACCCCTGTATATAGCCTCCACATTGACTCTGTACCAGTACCCCCCTGTATATAGCCTCCACATTACTCTGTACCGTACCCCCTGTATATGCTCCACATTGACTCTGTACGGTGCCCCCCTGTATATGCCTCCACATTGACTCTGTACCGGTACCCCTGTATATAGCCTCCACATTGACTCTGTACCGGTACCCCCTGTATATAGCCTCCACATTGACTCTGTACCGGTGCCCCCCTGTATATAGCCTCCACATTGACTCTGTACGTACCCCCTGTGCTATAGCCTCCACATTGACTCTGTACCGTACCCCTGTATATAGCCTCCACATTGACTCTGTACCGTACCCCCTGTATATAGCCTCCACATTGACTCTGTACCGTTACCCCCTGTATATAGCCTCCACATTGACTCTGTACCGTACCCCCTGTATATAGCCTCCACATTGACTCTGTACGTACCCCCCTGTATATAGCCTCCACATTGACTCTGTACCGGTACCCCCTGTATATAGCCTCCACATTGACTCTGTACCGTTACCCCCTGTATAGCCTCCACATTGACTCTGTACCGGTACCCCCTGTATATGGCCTCCACATTGACTCTGTACGGTCCCCTGTATATAGCCTCCACATTGACTCTGTACCGGTACCCCCTGTATATAGCCTCCACATTGACTCTGTACCGGTACTCCCCTGTATATAGCCTCCCTTGCTCTGTACCGGTACCCCTGTATATCGCCTCCACATTGACTCTGTACCGGTACCCCTGTATAAGCCTCCACATTGACTCTGTACCGGTACCCCCTGTATATAAGCCTCCACATTGACTCTGTACCCCCCTATATACCTCCACATTGACTCTGTACGTACCCTGTATATAGCCTCCACTGACTCTGTGCCGTACCCCCTGTATATAGCCTCCACATTGACTCTGTACCGGTACCCCTGTATATAGCCTCCACATTGACTCTGTACCGGTACCCCCTGTATATAGCCTCCACATTGACTCTGTACCGGTACCCGTATATAGCCTCCACATTGACTCTGTACGGTACCCCCTGTAATATAGCCTCCACATTGACTCTGTACGTCCCCCTGTATATGCCTCCACATTGACTCTGTACCGGTACCCCTGTATATAGCCTCCACATTGACTCTGTACCGTTTCCCCCTGTATATGGCCTCCACATTGACTCTGTCCGGACCCCCTGTATATAGCCTCCACATTGACTCTGTACCGTGCCCCCCCTGTATATAGCCTCCACATTGACTCTGTACCGGTACCCCCTGTATATAGCCTCCACATTGACTCTGTACCGGTACCCCCTGTATATAGCCTCCACATTGACTCTGTACCGTACCCCCCTGTATATAGCCTCCACATTGACTCTGTAACGTTACCCCCTGTATATAGCCCTCCACATTGACTCTGTACCGTTACCCCCTGTATATAGCCTCCACATTGACTCTGTACCGGTACCCCCTGTATATACCTCCACATTGACTCTGTACCGGTACCCCCTGTATAGCCTCCACATTGACTCTGTACCGGTAACCCCTGTATATAGCCTCCACATTGACTCTGTACCGGTACCCCCTGTATATAGCCTCCACATTGACTCTGTACCGTTACCCCCTGTATATAGCCTCCACATTGACTCTGTACCGGTACCCCACTGTATATACCTCCACATTGACTCTGTACGGTACCCCCTGTATATAGCCTCCACATTGACTCTGTACCGGTACCCCCTGTATATAGCCTCCACATTGACTCTGTACCGTACCCCCCTGTATATAGCCTCCAGTTGACTCTGTACCGGTACCCCCTGTATATAGCCTCCACATTGACTCTGTGCCGGTACCCCCTGTATATAGCCTCCACATTGACTCTGTACCGGTACCCCCTGTATATAGCCTCCACATTGACTCTGTACCGGTACCCCCTGTATATAGCCTCCACATTGACTCTGTACCGGTACCCTTGGCCTGTATATAGCCTCCACATTGACTCTGTACCGGTACCCCCCTGTATATAGCCTCCACATTGACTCTGTACCGGTCGCCCCCTGTATATATCCTCCACATTGACTCTGTACGGTACCCCCTGTATATGCCTCCACATTGACTCTGTACCGGTACCCCCTGTATATAGCCTCCACATTGACTCTGTGCGCCCTGTATATAGCCTCCACATTGACTCTGTGCGGCCCCCCTGTATAGCCTCCACATTGACTCTGTACCGGTACCCTGTATATAGCCTCCACATTGACTCTGTACCGGTACCCCCTGTATATAGCCTCCACATTGACTCTGTACCGGTACCCCCCTGTATATAGCCTCCACATTGACTCTGTACCGGTACCCCCTGTATATAGCCTCCACATTACTCTGTACCGCCCCCTGTATATAGCCTCCACTTGACTCTGTACCGGTACCCCTGTATATAGCCTCCACATTGACTCTGTACCGGTACCCCCTGTATATAGCCTCCACATTGACTCTGTACCCCCCTGTATATGCCTCCACATTGACTCTGTACCGTACCCCCTGTATATACCTCCACATTGACTCTGTACCGTACCCCCTGTATATAGCCTCCACTTGACTCTGTACGGTACCCCCTGTATATAGCCTCCACATTGACTCTGTACCGGTACCCCCTGTATATAGCCTCCACATTGACTCTGTACCGGTACCCCTGTATATAGCCCTCCACATTGACTCTGTACCGGTAACCCCCCTGTATATAGCCTCCACTGACTCTGTACCGTACCCCCTGTATATAGCCTCCACATTGACTCTGTACCGGTACCCTGCCTGTATATAGCCTCCACATTGACTCTGTACCGGTACCCCCCTGTATATAGCCTCCACATTGACTCTGTACCGTGCCCCTACTGTATATACCTCCACATTGACTCTGTACCGGTACCCCCTATATAGCCTCCACATTGACTCTGTACTGGTACCCCCTGTATATAGCCTCCACATTGACTCTGTACCGGTACCCCCTGTATATAGCCTCCACATTGACTCTGTACCGGTACCCTGTATATGGCCTCCACATTGACTCTGTACCGGTACCCCCTGTATATAGCCTCCACATTGACTCTGTACCGGTACCCCCTGTATATATGCCTCACATTGACTCTGTACCGGTACCCCCTGTATATAGCCTCCACATTGACTCTGTACGGTACCCCCTGTATAAAGCCTCCACATTGACTCTGTACCGGTACCCCCTGTATATAGCCTCCACATTGACTCTGTACCGGTACCCCCTGTATATAGCCTCCACATTGACTCTGTACGGTACCCCCTGTATATAGCCTCCACATTGACTCTGTACGGTTTACCCCCCTGTATATAGCCTCCACATTGACTCTGTACCGTGTACCCCCTTATATAGCCTCCACATTGACTCTGTACCGGTCCCCCTGTATATAGCCTCCACATTGACTCTGTACCGGTACCCCTGTATATAGCCTCCACATTGACTCTGTACCGGTACCCCCCTGTATATAGCCTCCACATTGACTCTGTACCGGTACCCCTGTATATAGCCTCCCATTGACTCTGTACCGGTACCCCCCTGTATATAGCCTCCACATTGACTCTGTACCGGTACCCCCTGTATATAGCCTCCACATTGACTCTGTACCGGTACCCCCCTGTATATAGCCTCCACATTGACTCTGTACCGTACCCCCTGTATATAGCCTCCACATTGACTCTGTACCGGTACCCCCTGCATGCCTCCACATTACTCTGTACCGTACCCCCTGTATATAGCCTCCACATTGACTCTGTACCGGTACCCCCTGTATATGCCTCCACATTGACTCTGTGCCGGTACCCCCTGTATATAGCCTCCACATTGACTCTGTACCGGTACCCCCTGTAAGCCTCCACTTGACTCTGTGCAGGTACCCCCTGTATATAGCCTCCACATTGACTCTGTACCGGTACCCCCTGTATATAGCCTCCACATTGACTCTGTACCGGTTCCCCCTGTATATAGCCTCCACATTGACTCTGTACCGGTACCTGTATATGCCTCCACATTGACTCTGTACCGGTGCCCCCTGTATATAGCCTCCACATTACTCTGTACCGTTACCCCCTGTATATAGCCTCCACATTGACTCTGTACCGGTACTCCTGTATATAGCCTCCACATTGACTCTGTACCGGTACCCCCTGTATATAGCCTCCACATTGACTCTGTACCGTACCCCCTGTATATAGCCTCCACATTGACTCTGTACCGTACCCCCTGTATATAGCCTCCACATTGACTCTGTACGTCCCCCTGTATATAGCCTCCACATTGACTCTGTGCCGGTACCCTATATAGCCTCCACATTGACTCTGTACCGGTACCCCCCCTGTATATAGCCTCCACATTGACTCTGTACCGAGTACCCCCCTGTATATAGCCTCCACATTGACTCTGTACCGGTACCCCCTGTATCTCGCCTCCACATTGACTCTGTACTACCCCCTGTATATAGCCTCCACATTGACTCTGTACCGGTACCCCCTGTATATAGCCTCCACATTGACTCTGTACCGGTACCCCCCCTGTATATAGCCTCCACATTGACTCTGTACCGGTACCCCCTGTATACTAGCCTCCACATTGACTCTGTACCGGTACCCCCTGTATATAGCCTCCACATTGACTCTGTACCGGTACCCCCCTGTATATGCCTCCACTTGACTCTGTACCGGTACCCCCTGTATATACCTCCACATTGACTCTGTGCCGGTACCCTGTATATAGCCTCCACATTGACTCTGTACCGGTACCCCCTGTATATAGCCTCCACATTGACTCTGTACCGTACCCCCTGTATATAGCGCTCCACATTAACTCTGTACCGGTACCCCCTGTATATAGCCTCCACATTGACTCTGTACCGGTAACCCCCTGTATATAGCCTCCACATTGACTCTGTACCGGTACCCCCTGTATATAGCCTCCACATTACTCTGTACGGTACCCCTGTATATGTCTCCACATTGACTCTGTACCGTTACCCCCTGTATATAGCCTCCACATTGACTCTGTACCGGTACCCCTGTATATAGCCTCCACATTGACTCTGTACCGGTACCCCCCTGTATATAGCCTCCACATTGACTCTGTACCGTACCCCCTGTATATAGCCTCCACATTGACTCTGTACCGTACCCCCTGTATATAGCCTCCACATTGACTCTGTACGTACCCCCTGTATATAGCCTCCACATTGACTCTGTACCGGTACCCCCTGTATATAGCCTCCACATTGACTCTGTACCGGTACCCCTGTCTAAGCCTCACATTGACTCTGTACCGGTACCCCTGTATATAGCCTCCACATTGACTCTGTACCGGTACCCCCTGTATATAGCCTCCACATTGACTCTGTACCGGTATCCCCTGTAAATAGCCTATTCGCGCATGTGACAAATACAATAAGATTTGACATCAAAATACAGAGTTCTGTAACATGGCTGAGAGGTTGAAGAGAGACAGAGACAGAGAGAGACAGAGAGAGAGACAGAGAGAGAGAGAGAGAGAGAGAGAGAGAGAGAGAGGGGGAGAGAGACAGAGAGAGAGACCGAGAGAGACACAGAGAGAGGGGGAGAGAGACAGAGAGAGAGAGAGAGAGAGCGACAGAGAGAGAGAGAGAGAGAGGGGAGAGAGACAGAGAGAGAGAGAGAGAGAGAGCGACGGAGAGAGAGAAGAGCGACGGAGAGAGAGAGAGAGACAGAGAGAGCGACAGAGAGAGAGAGAGAGAGCAGAGAGAGCGACAGAGAGAGAGAGAGAGAGAGAGAGAGAGAGAGAGAGAGGAGAGAGAGAGAGACAGAGAGGGGGAGAGAGAGAGAGAGACAGAGAGAGACAGAGAGAGAGAGAGAGAGGGGGAGAGGGGGGAGAGAGAGAAGGGGAGAGAGAGAGACAGAGAGAGAGAGAGAGAGAGACAGAGAGACAGAGACAGAGAGACAGAGAGACAGAGAGAGCTCAGTAACACGGCTGAGAAGGAGAGAGAAGAGCAAATTGTTAACGTGTGAGATTAAACTCAGTATCCATCCACCCATTATGCCCATCCTCATTCTACCGTGACCAATGTCTTTGACAACAGTTCAGAGCCCAGCCTTCTAAAATGACAGTCACCATAAAGACATTATAATCACATTACCGCAGCATGACGCTGAGAGCATCATTAAACAAAGATGATTGAGGTTTTATCAGGAGTCTAAAAGGCACCAGAGAGTACAGGCACTGAAACCGTAGACAGGAAGCATACAACTAGAGTGACATTCCCAAACAGGACAAAACGTTTTGAAGACATTTAGACGGATTATTACAACACTTCGGTAAATCTTTTAGCGTAACGTAAATGGACATAACATTATCAGGACTTTACATGGCACCAGAGTTGACTGGAACCAAATAACAACAGTCCTTTATCGACTAACACCCTTCAAACCATCGTGACGGTCCCAAAAACAGCATCACACAGTTTGGAGGCGTTAAGGTGCAAATTGTGGTGGGCTCTGCATATTATTCTACCTCTACTAAACCATCTAACAAGGTCTACACCTCTACTAAACCATCTAACAAGGTCTTCTACCTCTACTAAACCATCTAACAAGGTCTCACACCTCTACTAAACCATCTAACAAGGTCTACACCTCTACTAAACCATCTAACAAGGTCTACACCTTTACTAAACCATCTAACAAGGTCTTCTACACTCTACTAAACCATCTAACAAGGTCTACACCTCTACTAAACCATCTAACAAGGTCTACACCTCTACTAAACCATCTGACAAGGTCTTCTACCTCTACTAAACCATCTGACAAGGTCTTCTACCTCTACTAAACCATCTAACAAGGTCTTCACCTCTACTAAACCATCTAACAAGGTCTTCTACCTCTACTAACCATCTATCTTCCCCTACTAAACCATCTAACAAGGTCTTCTACCTCTACACCCAAGGTCTTCTACCTCTAAAAACCATCTAACAAGGTCTTCTACCTCTACTAAACCATCTAACAAGGTCTTCTACCTCTACTAAACCATCTAACAAGGTCTTCTACCTCTACTAAACCATCTAACAAGGTCTTCACCTCTACTAAACCATCTAACAAGGTCTTCTACCTCTACTAAACCATCTAACAAGGTCTTCTACCTCTACTAAACCATCTAACAAGGTCTTCTACCTCTACTAAACCATCTAACAAGGTCTTCTACCTCTACTAAACCATCTAACAAGGTCTTCACCTCTACTAAACCATCTAACAGGTCTACACCTCTACTAAACCATCTAACAAGGTCTTCTACCTCTACTAACAAGGTCTACACCTCTACTAAACCATCTAACAAGGTCTTCTACCTCTACTAAACCATCTAACAAGGTCTTCTACCTTTACTAAACCATCTAACAAGGTCTACACCTCTACTAACCCATCTAACAAGGTCTACACCTCTACTAAACCATCTAACAAGGTCTTCTACCTCTACTAACAAGGTCTACACCTCTACTAAACCATCTATCAAGGTATTCTACCTCTACTAAACCATCTAACAAGGTCTGCACCTCTACTAAACCATCTAACAAGGTCTACACCTCTACTAAACCATCTAACAAGGTCTTCACCTCTACTAAACCATCTAACAAGGTCTTCTACCTCTACTAAACCATCTAACAAGGTCTTCTACCTCTACTAAACCATCTAACAAGGTCTTCTACCTCTACTAAACCATCTAACAAGGTCTTCTACCTCTACTAAACCATCTAACAAGGTCTTCTACCTCTACTAAACCATCTAACAAGGTCTTCACCTCTACTAAACCATCTAACAAGGTCTTCTACCTCTACTAACAAGGTCTACACCTCTACTAAACCATCTAACAAGGTCTTCTACCTCTACTAAACCATCTAACAAGGTCTTCTACCTCTACTAAACCATCTAACAAGGTCTACACACTCTACTAACCCATCTAACAAGGTCTACACACTCTACTAAACCATCTAACAAGGTCTTCTACCTCTACTAACAAGGTCTACACCTCTACTAAACCATCTATCAAGGTATTCTACCTCTACTAAACCATCTAACAAGGTCTACACTCTCTACTAAACCATCTAACAAGGTCTACACCTCTACTAAACCATCTAACAAGGTCTTCTACCTCTACTAAACCATCTAACAAGGTCTACACCTCTACTAAACCATCTAACAAAGGTCTTCACCTCTACTAAACCATCTAACAAAGGTCTACACACTCTACTACACCATCTAACAAGGTCTTCTACCTCTACTAAAACCATCTAACAAGGTCTGCACCTCTACTAAACCATCTAACAAGGTCTACACCTCTACTAAACCATCTACAAGGTCTTCTACCTCTACTAACAAGGTCTACACCTCTACTAAACCATCTAACAAGGTCTTCACCTCTACTAAACCATCTAACAAGGTCTACACCTCTACTAAACCATCTAACAAGGTCTTCACCTCTACTAAACCATCTAACAAGGTCTACACCTCTACTAAACCATCTAACAAGGTCTACACCTCTACTAAACCATCTAACAAGGTCTTCTACCTCTACTAGACCATCTAACAAGGTCTACACACTCTACTAAACCATCTAACAAGGTCTTCTACCTCTACTAAACCATCTAACAAGGTCTACACCTCTACTAAACCATCTAACAAGGTCTTCTACCTCTACTAAACCATCTAACAAGGTCTACACACTCTACTAAACCATCTGACAAGGTCCTACACCTCTACTAAACCATCTGACAAAGGTCTTCTACCTCTACTAACAAGGTCTACACCTCTACTAAACCATCTGACAAGGTCTTCTACCTCTACTAACAAGGTCTCACCTCTACTAAACCATCTAACAAGGTTTCTACACCTCTACTAAACCATCTGACAAGGTCTTCTACCTCTACTAACAAGGTCTACACCTCTACTAAACCATCTAACAAGGTCTACACCTCCCTACTAAACCATCTAACAAGGTCTTCTACCTCTACTAAACCATCTAACAAGGTCTTCACACTCTACTAACAAGGTCTACACCTCTACTAAACCATCTAACAAGGTCTTCACCTCTACTAAACCATCTAACAAGGTCTACACCTCTACTACACCACTCTAACAAGGTCTTCACCTCTACTAAACCATCTAACAAGGTCTTCACCTCTACTAGAAAACCCATCTAACAAGGTCTTCTACCTCTACTAAACCATCTAAGTCTACACCTCTACTAAACCATCTAACAAGGTCTTCTACCTCTACTAAACCATCTAACAAGGTCTTCTACACTCTACTAACCCATCTAACAAGGTCTACACCTCTACTAACCCATCTAACAAGGTCTACACCTCTACTAAACCATCTGGACATGGTCTACACCTCCTACTAAACCATCTAACAAGGTCTACACACTCTACTAAACCATCTAACAAGGTCTACACCTCTACTAAACCATCTAACAAGGTCTTCTACCTCTACTAAACCATCTAACAAGGTCTACACCTCTACTAAACCACCTAAGGTCTTCTACCTCTACTAAACCATCTAACAAGGTCTTCTACCTCTACTAAACCATCTAACAAGGTCTACACCTTTACTAAACCATCTAACAAGGTCTTCTACCTCTACTAAACCATCTAACAAGGTCTTCACCTCTACTAACAAGGTCTTCTACCTCTACTAAACCATCTAACAAGGTCTTCTACCTCTACTAACCCATCTAACAAGGTCTACACCTCTACTAAACCATCTAACAAAGGTCTTCTACCTCTACTAAACCATCTAACAAGGTTTTCTACCTCTACTAACCCATCTAACAAGGTCTGCACCTCTACTAACCCATCTAACAAGGTCTACACCTCTACTAAACCATCTAACAAGGTCTACACACTCTACTAAACCACCTAACAAGGTCTTCTACCTCTACTAACCCATCTAACAAGGTCTTCTACCTCTACTAAACCATCTAACAAGGTCTACACCTCTACTAAACCATCTAACAAGGTTTTCTACCTCTACTAACCCATCTAACAAGGTCTACACCTCTACTAAACCATCTAACAAGGTCTTCTACCTCTACTAAACCACCAAACAAGGCGTGACATTTCCAAACACAATCCAACATTTTTGAAGACATTTAGATGCTACTTGGGGAGAAATCCCATCTTAGCGTTAACAAACAGACACAAACCCTTAGACCATAACGGATTATAAAAACACGAAGTGTGACAAGTTGTTAAATCCGTCCATTTTCTTGAAGGTTGACTATTCCGTGGCTAAATCGTTTTGATATCTGTGTAAAATCTAAAATAAACTAAGCTGCAGCCACTTCACGTCGCCATGGCGTCCATGGCGTCAGGCTGTTGAACACTGAGCTGTTCATTAACAACGTTTAAAAGGCCACCTGGATATTAACTGTTTACTAATCTCTCCTCCTTCTCAGCCCTGAGAACACACAACCGTCATAGAAATTATACACGTCGTCGTCCTGACTGTCAGCGTTTGTGAATTCGGGCTAACCGATTATTGGAAGAACCGTTATCCCAGATGGTACCTTACGGGCCCTGGTATAAACCTATATTGGACCGTATAGAGAATAAGGTGTCTTTTGAGACTCAGCTACAGTGGACAGGGGATTTAATTAATTTTTATTTAACCTTTATTCGACTAGGCAAGTCGGGAACAAATTCTTGTTTACAATGACGGCCTAGCAGAAGGCAAAAGGCCTCCTGCGGAACAGGGACGAGGGGCTGGGATTATTATTTTTTTAAATGTAATTAAAATATAGGATGAAAAAAACACATCACGACAAGAGACACTACAACACTACATAAAGAGAGACCAAGACAACAACACAACATGGCAGCAACACAACATGACGACAACATGGTAGCAACACAACATGGCAGCAACACAACATGACAACAACATGGCAGCAACACAACATGAC
>NC_059458.1:44916950-44921950 GCF_905237065.1 Salmo salar | reverse complement strand
CATCCTCAGACACGGAACATAACACAGCTGACATTATGAAGGCTGTGACCTTTCCAGAGATCTCAAGGCTATAGGAGAGTTGTGTCCTCCCATACGTTCCCATTAACCATTCACAACAAACACATTCACACGGTGCCATACACAAACACACGGTGCCACTACACAAACGCACGGTGCCATACACAAACGCACGCCATACGTGCCATACACAAACATATGGCTCCACACACAAACACACGGTGCCATACACAAACATACACAAACACACGGTGCCATACACAAACACACGGTGCCATACACAAACATATGGCTCCACACACAAACACGTGTATGTAAATATGTATTCATTGATTCCCCTAGTCCCTGAAGTTCTCTGGTGACACGTACTGAGAACCACTGAAACAGCTTTACCTGGTAATGAAACAGGATGTGACCTAATTTATAGCTTTACCTGGTAATGAAACAGGATGTGACCTAATTTATAGCTTTACCTGGTAATGAAACAGGATGTGACCTAATTTATAGCTTTACCTGGTAATGAAACAGGATGTGACCTAATTTATAGCTTTACCTGATAATGAAACAGGATGTGACCTAATTTATAGCTTTACCTGGTAATGAGTATGAAACAGGATGACCTAATTTATAGCTTTACCTGGTAATGAAACAGGATGTGACCTAATTTATAGCTTTACATGGTAATGAAACAGGATGTGACCTAATTTATAGTTTTACCTGGTAATGAAACAGGATGTAACCTAATTTATAGCTTTACCTGGTAATGAAACAGGACGTGACCTAATTTATAGCTTT
Source organism: Salmo salar (assembly GCF_905237065.1). NCBI lineage: Eukaryota > Metazoa > Chordata > Actinopteri > Salmoniformes > Salmonidae > Salmo > Salmo salar. Next base: position 44,921,137 of record NC_059458.1, on the reverse strand, counting down.
ACCTGGTAATGATGAAACAGGACGTGACCTAATTTATAGCTTTACCTGGTAATGAAACAGGATGTGACCTAATTTATAGCTTTACCTGGTAATGAAACAGGATGTGACCTAATTTATAGCTTTACCTGGTAATGAAACAGGATGGACCCTAATTTATAGCTTTACCTGGTAATGAAACAGGACGACCTAATTTATAGCTTTACCTGGTAATGAAACAGGACTAGACCTAATTTATAGCTTTACCTGGTAATGAAACAGGATGTGACCCTAATTTATAGCTTTACCTGGTAATGAAACAGACGTGACCTAATTTATAGCTTTACCTGGTAATGTAGAAACAGGACGTGACCTAATTTATAGCTTTACGCTGGTAATAAAACAGGATGTGACCTAATTTATAGCTTTTACCTGGTAATGAAACAGGTTGTGACCCTAATTTATAGCTTTACCTGGTAATGAAACAGGACGTGACCTAAATTTATAGCTTTACCTGTGGTAATGAAACAGGATGTGACCTAATTTATAGCTTTACCTGGTAATGAAACAGGATGTGACCTGATTTATAGCTTTACCTGGTAATGAAACAGGACGTGACCTAATTTATAGCTTTACCTGGTAATGAAACAGGACGTGACCTAATTTCTCTTCAATAGAAACTAATCAAAAGAAAAACAGCGCCTTTTTGATTAAATCGAACAAATTGATGTTTGTTTGTTTGTTCGTTCTCCTAGTTGCTACTTCCAAAAGTTCCCATGTTAAAAAGCAATAAGCCTTTTTCTCTCCCCTTAAACGATTCCACACAGCGTCCTTCATCTTCCCAAAAGCAGAAACCTGAACGTTTGTTGAGAATCCTAATGTATTATATAAATTAAATATTTCTACCAAAAAAGTTTGAAGAAAATATTGTGAATATTTTGTTTTGTTTTAAGAGTAAACTACATTCGTCATAATCTTTAGCTAAACTTGAACCTGACATATTACTCCTCTCCTGTACAGTACATTGTTCGGGGTCTGTGTTTTAAAGGTCAAATTTGAGGAGGCATCTTCGACCCATATAAATACATGAATTGGTTTGGATCCTCTAGCCTGGCAACTCTCTGCCCCAGTGGAAATAATCTAGCCATTTTATACAAATCTCTGGTCTGGAGGCTACTATCGTTCTTCTGAGCTGGGAGACTGCTGCTGGGATCTGAGCAGGTTTAGGGTCTGACTGGGTCTGAATGGAGGTGGGTTAGGGTCTGACTGGGTCTGACTGGGTCTGACTGGTCTTGAGGTGGGTTAGGGTCTGACTGGGTCTGACTGGGTCTGAGTGGAGGTGGGTTAGGGTCTGACTGGGTCTGAGTGGGTCTGACTGGGTCTGAGTGTGTCTGACTGGGTCTGACTGGGTCTACTGGGTCTAACTGGGTCTGAGTGGAGGTGGGATAAACTCACCTGATTGATGTGCTTGAGTTTATCAATGATCTGGTTGATGACTGGGTCCTCGTCCTTCACTTTAACCTCCGGATTAGCAGCCTGGGCCTTAATCCCGTTACCCACCACTCTCAGAGTATAGCTGGAGGAGGAGGAGAGAGGAAGGGGTTGGGGGTTAGGAGGAGAGAGGAAGGGGGTTAGAGGGAGGGGTTAGAGAGAGAAGAAGAGAGGAGGGGGTTAGAGGAGAGGAGAAGAGAGGAGGGGTTAGAGGAGAGAGAAGAGAGGAGAGAGGAGGAAGAAAGGAGAGGGGGGTTAGAGAGAAGAAGAGAGGAGAGAAGAAGAGAGGGGGGGGTTAGAGGAGAGAAGAAGAGAGGAGGAAGAGGGGGTTAGAGGAGAAGAGAGAAGAGAGAGAGGAGAGGAGGGTTAGAGGAGAGAAGGAGAGGGAGGGGGGTTAGAGTAGAGAAGAAGAGAGGATGAAGACAGGCGGATGAATGAAGGAGTTTGAACTGAAGTGTCCTCAGATGGCCTCAGCAGGAGAGTTTTAGCAACACATCAAAGAACGACAAGAGGACAGACAAACCTAGCAGGCAGAGCCTAGAGTCAAGAACGAGAGGACAGACAAACCTGGCAGGCAGAGCCTAGCGTCAAAGAAAGACAAGAGGACAGACAAACCTGGCAGGCAGAACCTAGAGTCAAAGAACGAGAGGACAGACAAACCTGGCAGGCAGAACCTAGAGTCAAAAGAACGAGAGGACAGACAAACCTGGCAGGCAGAGCCTAGAGTCAAAGAACGAGAGGACAGACAAACCTGGCAGGCAGAGCCTAGAGTCAAAGAACGAGAGGACAGACAAACCTGGCAGGCAGAACCTAGAGTCAAAAACGAGAGGACAGACAAAACCTGGCAGGCAGAGCCTAGAGTCAAAGAACGAGAGGACAGACAAACCTGGCAGGCAGAACCTAGAGTCAAAGAACGAGAGGACAGACAAACCTGGCAGGCAGAGCCTAGCGTCAAAGAACGATAGAACAGACAAACCTGGCAGGCAGAGCCTAGCGTCAAAGAAACGAGAGGACAGACAAACCTGGCAGGCGAGCCTAGCGTCAAAGAAAGACGAGAGGACAGACAAACCTGGCAGGCAGAGCCTAGAGTCAAAGAAAGACAAGAGGACAGACAAACCTGGCAGGCAGAGCCTAGAGTCAAAGAACGAGAGGACAGACGGCACCTGGCAGGCAGAGCCTGGCGATCAAAGAAACGAGAGGACGACAAACCTGGCAGGCGGAACCTAGAGTCAAAGAACGAGAGGACAGACAAACCTGGCAGCAGAACCTAGAGTCAAAGAACGAGAGGACAGACAAACCTGGCAGGCAGAACCTAGCGTCAAAGAAAGCGAGAGGACAGACAAACCTGGCAGGCAGAACCTAGAGTCAAAGAACGAGAGGACAGACAAACCTGGCAGGCAGAACCTAGGTCAAAGAACGAGAGGACAGACAAACCTGGCAGGCAGAGCCTAGAGTCAAAGAAACAATGATCTGCAGTGCATTCAGAAAGTATTCAGACCCCTTCCCCTTTCTCACGTTAGGTTACGTTACAGCCTTATTCTAATACCGGATAACATTTGAGCTCAAAGACAGGATTGTGTCGTGCACAGATCTGGGAATGGTTACCCAACAGAAATTCTGCAGCACTAAAGGTCCCCAAGAACACAGTGGCCTCCATCATTCTTAGAATGGAAAGTTTGGAACCACCAAGACTCTTCCTAGAGCTGGCCGCGGCCAAACTGACCAATCGGGGGGAGAAAGGGCCTTGGTCAGGGAGGTGACCAAGAACCCGATGGTCATTCTGAATGAGCTCCTAGACTTCCTCTTTGGAGATGGGAGAACCTTCCAGAAGGACAACCATCTTTGCAGCACTCCACCAATCAGGCCTTTGGTAGAGGCCAGACGGAAGCCATTCCTCGAGTTAAAAGGTACATGACAGCCCACTTGGAGTTTCGCCAAAAGGCACCTAAAGGACTCTCAGACCATGAGAAACAAGATTCTCTGGTCTGATGAAACAATATTTAACTCTTTGGCCTGAAATGCTGCGTTACGTCTGGAGGAAACCTGGCACCATCCCGGTGAAGCACTGGTGGTGGCAGCATCATGCTGTGGGGATGTTTTTCAGCGGCAGGGACTGGGAGACTAGTCAGGATCGAGGGAAAGATGAACAGAGAGATGTTTGATGAAAACCTGCTCCAGAGTGCTCAGGACCCAGACTGGGGCAAATGTAGTAGTAGTAGTAGTAGTAGTAGTAGTAGTAGTAGTAACAGTATGAGTAGTAGTAGTAATAGTAACAGTAGTAATAGTAGTAATAACGTAGTAGTAGTAGTGTAACAGTATGAGTAGGTAGTAGTAATAGTAACAGTAGTAATAGTGGTAATGGTAGTAAGTAATAGTAGTAGTAGTAATAGTAATAGTGGTAGTAATAGTAGTAATAATAGTAGTAATAGTAGTAGTAGTATCAGCAATAATAATAGCAGTAGTAATAGTAGTAGTAGTAATATAGTGTAGTAGTAGTAGTAGTAGTTTAATAGTAGTAGTAATAGTAGTAATAATGGGTAGTAATAGTAGTAGTAGTATCAGCAATAGATAATAGCAGTAGTTCAATGTAGTAGTAGCGTTTGGTAGAAATAATAATAGTAGTAGTAATAGTAATAGTAGTAGTAGTAATAGTATGGTAGTAGTAGTATTAATAGTAGTAGTAGTAGTAGTGTAGTAATAGTAGTAGTAGTAATAGTAAG
>NC_059458.1:44886950-44911950 GCF_905237065.1 Salmo salar | reverse complement strand
GAGGCCTCGTCTATAGAAGTGTATAGAAACACAGATCTTATCTAGGGCGCTAAGGAGGCTAATTCAGTAACCATGGAACTAACGCTCATGAAGGATTCAAGGAAATCTTTTCAAAACCGTTTTAGGATAAAAAAAATAAAAAATATATGTTTTATTAAATGTATTTTCATGTAGCTAAACTAATAGCTGAGTTTTATTTTTACTTTTTTTTTATTTCACCTTTAATTTAACCAGGTAGGCTTTATAAGTTGAGAACAAGTCCTTTATTTAACCAGGTAGGCTAGTAGTAGTGAGAGAACAAGTCCTTTATTTAACCAGGTAGGCTAGTTGAGAACAAGTCCTTTATTTAACCAGGTAGGCTAGTTGGAGAACAAGTCCTTTATTTAACCAGGTAGGCTAGTTGAGAACAAGTCCTTTATTTAACCAGGTAGGCTAGTGGAGAACAAGTCCTTTATTTAACCAGGGTAGGCTAGTTGAGAACAAGTCCTTAATTTAACCAGGTAGGCTAGTTGAGAACAAGTCCTTTATTTAACCAGGTAGGCTAGTGGAGAACAAGTCCTTTAATTTAACCAGGTAGGCTAGTTGAGAACAAGTCCTTTATTTAACCAGGTAGGCTAGTTGAGAACAAGTCCTTTAATTTAACCAGGTAGGCTAGTTGAGAACAAGTCCTTTATTTAACCAGGTAGGCTAGTTGAGAACAAGTCCTTTATTTAACCAGGTAGGCTAGTTGGAGAACAAGTCCTTTAATTTAACCAGGTAGGCTAGTTGAGAACAAGTCCTTTATTTAACCAGGTAGGCTAGTTGAGAACAAGTCCTTAATTTAACCAGGTAGGCTAGTTGAGAACAAGTCCTTTAATTTAACCAGGTAGGCCAGTTGAGAACAAGTCCTTTAATTTAACCAGGTAGGCTAGTTGAGAACAAGTCCTTAATTTAACCAGGTAGGCTAGTTGAGAACAAGTCCTTTAATTTAACCAGGTAGGCCAGTTGGAGAACAAGTCCTTTAATTTAACCAGGTAGGCTAGTGGAGAACAAGTCCTTTAATTTAACCAGGTAGGCTAGTTGAGAACAAGTCCTTAATTTAACCAGGTAGGCTAGTTGAGAACAAGTCCTTTAATTTAACCAGGTAGGCTAGTTGAGAACAAGTCCTTAATTTAACCAGGTAGGCTAGTGGAGAACAAGTCCTTTAATTTAACCAGGTAGGCTAGTTGAGAACAAGTCCTTTATTTAACCAGGTAGGCTAGTTGAGAACAAGTTCTCATTTACAACTGAGACCTGGCCAAGATAAAGCAAAGCAGTGGGACAACAAAACAACAACACAGAGTTAGACATGGATGATAAGACATTATTTTGCTGACTTAGTTTGGTCTTCTAAACTTTCAACATCCCCTTCTTTCCAACTTTTCTTTTGACGCTCAACTAAACCACTAGATGTGTGGGGGTGTAAAGCGACGGTACCGCAGTAAAAAAAATTAAAAATAATTTGATGAGTGGACTTTCTTTGATATAATAATCTTTTCATTGCTTGCTACTTGCTAATAAAGAAATAAAATCGGTCAACAAAAGGTTGTATGTGTCTGACTAATTAATTCATTATTCAACAGTAGTGGCCAAGGTTGTTCTGTCTCTGAGGACCGTCGAAACGCTTGGACGTCTCTGAGGACCGTTGAAACGCTTGGACGTCTCTGAGGACCGTCGAAACGCTTGGACGTCTCTGAGGACCGTCGAAACGCTTGGACGTCTCTGAGGACCGTCGAAACGCTTGGACGTCTCTGAGGACCGTCGAACCGCTTGGACGTCTCTCTGAGGACCGTCGAACGCTTTGGACGTCTCTCTGAGGACCGTCGAAACGCTTGGACGTCTCTGAGGACTGTCGAAACGCTTGGACGTCTCTCTGAGGACCGTCGAAACGCTTGGACGTCGTCGGTAGTGGAATCAGCGCAGGAAGCAGAAAAACGTTTGCTACAATGCTTATTTAAATAAGTACCACAAAAGAGAATACGCTCAACAACAAAAACGAAAACCCAAAGTCCAAAACAGGTGGAGAGGCTTAAAATAACACCACTAATTACCTAAATGAACACAGGTGCAACTAATAAAGACATAACTAACAGAAAAGGTAAAAGGGGGATCGGTGGCAGCCAGTAAGCCCGGAGACGACGACCGGGAGCGCCGCCCCGAGCGGGAGAGGGGCCACCCTCCGTAGGAGCCATGACAACCGTAACGCTGAACGTTGTGTCAAATGGACAAACGTGTCGATCCTCTCCGACCCTGGCATAGTATTTAATATTATGTTATAATATATTATAATATATATTTAATTTTAAAGGGAAACTTTTATTAATGTATAAGAGTAATAAAAGCAGATCGGGCCCAGTCCTGGCTCATATGTCACCCTCATCCTCGCAAAGTACAATAGTAGCCTTGGCTATAAAAATTTATAATATAAAAAAGTGTTCGGCCCACAATGCACTTTTTGCGAATACCCATGTGGTAGTAGCACACCGTTTGTAAAACGAGACAATTTATCGTTAATTCCTGTCATTTGGTGACGTTAATTTCTGTTAACGCGTGAATTAATTACAGTAATTTAGAGAACATCACGAGTTCATGTGATGGAGGAAAGAGATCAAATCTCAACTCAGCCTGGACAAAGAAAACTAAAAACAACAATATGGAAGGAATGTCTCAAAACAAGAGAGTCCTATTGGCTGCTGTTAATCAGGAGACAGTCCCCTATTGGCTGCTGTTAATCAGAGACAGTCCCCTATTGGCTGCTGTTAATCAGAGACAGTCCCCTATAGGCTGCTGTTAATCAGGGAGACAGTCCCCTATAGGCTGCTGTTAATCAGAGACAGTCCCCTATAGGCTGCTGTTAACCAGAGACAGTCCCTATTGGCTGCTGTTAATCAGAGACAGTCCCCTATAGGCTGCTGTTAATCAGAGACAGTCCCCTATAGGCTGCTGTTAACCAGAGACAGTCCCCTATAGGCTGCTGTTAACCAGAGACAGTCCCCTATAGGCTGCTGTTAATCAGAGACAGTCCCTATTGGCTGCTGTTAACTCACTGTTAATCAGAGACAGTCCCCTATTGGCTGCTGTTAATCAGAGACAGTCCCCTATAGGCTGCTGTTAACCAGAGACAGTCCCCTATTGGCTGCTGTTAATCAGAGACAGTCCCCTATAGGCTGCTGTTAACCAGAGACAGTCCCCTATAGGCTGCTGTTAATCAGAGACAGTCCCCTATAGGCTGCTGTTAATCAGAGAAAGTCCCCTATAGGCTGCTGTTAATCAGAGACAGTCCCCTATAGGCTGCTGTTAATCAGAGACAGTCCCCTATAGGCTGCTGTTAACCAGAGACAGTCCCCTATAGGCTGCTGTTAATCAGAGACAGTCCCCTATAGGCTGCTGTAAACTCACTGTTAATCAGAGACAGTCCCCTATTGGCTGCTGTTAATCAGAGACAGTCCCCTATTGGCTGCTGTAAACCAGAGACAGTCCCCTATTGGCTGCTGTAAACTCACTGTTAATCAGTTAACTGAAACGGATTTAATCAGGACTAAGAGACACATACTGCTGCACAAGAGAGGAGAGGAGGAGAGGATAGGAGAGGAGAGAAGGGAGGAGGAGGAGGGAGGGGATGGGAGGGGGAGAGGAGGGGGAAGAGGAGGAGAGGATAGGAGAGGAGAGAAGGGAGGAGGGATGGGAGGGTAGAGGAGGGGAGGGGGAGAGGAGGGGGAGAGGAGGAGAGGATGGGAGAGGAGAGAAGGGGAGGAGAGAGGAGGAGGGGATGGGAGGGTAGAGGAGGAGAGGAGGGGAGAGGAGGGGACCCAAAGGAGAGGAGAGAAGGGAGGGGAGAGGAGGAGGGGATGGGAGGGTAGAGGAGGGGAGGGGGAGAGGAGGAGGGACAGACAGACGGACGGATGGACAGGACGGACAGGACAGGACAGACAGAGACTCATAAATCAGAGCTCAGTTCTGACTGCAAAGGTAGTGTGAGCGCGCTCAGTAGATCATGTAGCTCGGGAAACGACAGTGACAAACCAAGGTGAGAGGTGACTGTGATCTGCCAATCAACTGTCAGTCAGACCAGCTACTCCTTTCCACTACAGAAACATCACTCCTTCAGAAACATCCCTCCTGTCCACTACAGAAACATCACTCCTGTCCACTACAGAAACATCACTCCTTCAGAAACATCCCTCCTGTCCACTACAGAAACATCACTCCTGTCCACTACAGAAACATCCCTCCTTCAGAAACATCCCTCCTGTCCACTACAGAAACATCACTCCTGTCCACTACAGAAACATCCCTCTTCAGAAACATCCCTCCTGTCCACTAGAAACATCCCTCCTTCAGAAACATCCCTCCTTTCCACTACAGAAACATCCTCCTGTCCACTACAGAAACATCCCTCCTTTCCACTACAGAAACATCCCTCCTTTCCACTACAGAAACATCCCTCCTTTCCACTACAGACACATCCCTCCTTTCCACTACAGAAACATCCCTCCTTTCCACTACAGAAACATCCCTCCTTTCCACTATAGAAACATCCCTCCTTCAGAAACATCCCTCCTTTCCACTACAGAAACATCCCTCCTTTCCACTACAGAAACATCCCTCCTTTCCACTACAGAAACATCCCTCCTTTCCACTACAGAAACATCTCTCCTTTCCACTGTAGAAACATCCCTCCTTTCCACTACAGAAACATCCCTCCTTTCAACTACAGAAACATCCCTCCTTTCAGAAACATCCCTCCTTTCAGAAACATCCCTCCTTCAGAAACATCCCTCCTTTCCACTACAGAAACATCCCTCCTTCAGAAACATCCCTCCTTTCCACTACAGAAACATCACACCTTCAGAAACATCCCTCCAATCCACTACAGAAACATCCCTCCTTTCCACTACAGAAACATCACTCCTTTCCACTACAGAAACATCCCTCCTTTCCACTACAGAAACATCCCTCCTTTCCACTACAGAAACATCACTCCTTTCCACTACAGAAACATCCCTCCTTCAGAAACATCCCTCCTTCAGAAACATCCCTCCTTTCCACTACAGAAACATCCCTCCTGTCCACTACAGAAACATCCCTCCTTTCCACTACAGAAACATCCCTCCTTTCCACTACAGAAACATCCCTCCTTTCCACTACAGAAACATCCCTCCTTTCCACTACAGAAACATCCCTCCTTTCCACTACAGAAACATCCCTCCTTTCCACTATAGAAACATCCCTCCTTTCCACTACAGAAACATCCCTCCTTTCGACTACAGAAACATCCCTCCTTTCCACTACAGAAACATCCCTCCTTTCCACTATAGAAACATCACTCCTTCAGAAACATCACTCCTTCCCACTACAGAAACATCCCTCCTTTCCACTACAGAAACATCCCTCCTTTCCACTATAGAAACATCACTCCTTCAGAAACATCCCTCCTGTCCACTACAGAAACATCCCTCCTTCAGAAACATCCCTCCTTTCCACTACAGAAACATCCCTCCTGTCCACTACAGAAACATCCCTCCTTTCCACTACAGAAACATCCCTCCTTTCCACTACAGAAACATCCCTCCTTTCCACTACAGAAACATCCCTCCATTCCACTACAGAAACATCCCTCCTTTCCACTACAGAAACATCCCTCCTTTCCACTACAGGAACATCCCTCCTTTCCACTATAGAAACATCCCTCCTTCAGAAACATCCCTCCTTTCCACTACAGAAACATCCCTCCTTTCCACTACAGAAACATCCCTCCTTTCCACTACAGAAACATCCCTCCTTTCCACTGTAGAAACATCCCTCCTTTCCACTACAGAAACATCCCTCCTTTCCACTACAGAAACATCCCTCCTTTCAGAAACATCCCTCCTTCAGAAACATCCCTCCTTTCCACTACAGAAACATCCCTACTTCAGAAACATCCCTCCTTTCCACTACAGAAACAACACTCCTTCAGAAACATCCCTCCTTTCCACTACAGAAACATCCCTCCTTTCCACTACAGAAACATCACTCCTTTCCACTACAGAAACATCCCTCCTTCAGAAACATCCCTTCTTTCCACTACAGAAACATCCCTCCTTTCCACTACAGGAAACATCACTCCTTTCCACTACAGAAACATCCCTCCTTCAGAAACATCCCTCCTTCAGAAACATCCCTCCTTTCCACTACAGAAACATCCCTCCTTTCCACTACAGAAACATCCCTCCTTTCCACTACAGAAACATCCCTCCTTTCCACTACAGAAACATCCCTCCTTTCCACTATAGAAACATCCCTCCTTTCCACTACAGAAACATCCCTCCTTTCCACTACAGAAACATCCCCTCCTTTCCACTACAGAAACATCCCTCCTGTCCACTACAGAAACATCCCTCCTTTCCACTACAGAAACATCCCTCCTTTCCACTAGAAACATCCCTCCTTCAGAAACATCCCTCCTGTCCACTACAGAAACATCCCTCCTTCAGAAACATCCCTCCTTTCCACTACAGAAACATCCCTCCTTTCCACTACAGAAACATCCCTCCTTTCCACTACAGAAACATCCCTCCTTTCCACTATAGAAACATCACTCCTTCAGAAACATCCCTCCTTTCCACTACAGAAACATCCCTCCTTTCCACTACAGAAACATCACTCCTTCAGAAACATCACTCCTTCCCACTACAGAAACATCCCTCCTTTCCACTACAGAAACATCCCTCCTTTCCACTACAGAAACATCCCTCCTTTCCACTACAGAAACATCCCTCCTTTCCACTAGAAACATCCATCCTTCAGAAACATCCCTCCTGTCCACTACAGAAACATCCCTCCTTCAGAAACATCCCTCCTTTCCACTACAGAAGCATCCCTCCTTTCCACTACAGAAACATCCCTCCTTTCCACTACAGAAACATCCCTCCTTTCCACTACAGAAACATCCCTCCTTTCCACTACAGAAACATCCCTCCTTTCCACTACAGAAACATCCATCCTGTCCACTACAGAAACATCCCTCCTTTCCACTACAGAAACATCCCTCCTTTCCACTAGAAACATCCCTCCTTCAGAAACATCCCTCCTGTCCACTACAGAAACATCCCTCCTTTCCACTAGAAACATCCCTCCTTCAGAAACATCCCTCCTTTCCACTACAGAAACATCCCTCCTTTCCACTACAGAAACATCCCTCCTTTCCACTACAGAAACATTACTCCTTCAGAAACATCACTCCTTCCCACTACAGAAACATCCCTCCTTTCCACTACAGAAACATCCCTCCTTTCCACTACAGAAACATCCCTCCTTTCCACTACAGAAACATCCCTCCTTTCCACTATAGAAACATCCCTCCTTCAGAAACACCCCTCCTTTCCACTACAGAAACATCCCTCCTTTCCACTATAGAAACATCACTCCTTCAGAAACATCCCTCCTTCCCACTACAGAAACATCCCTCCTTTCCACTACAGAAACATCCCTCCTTTCCACTACAGAAACATCCCTCCTTTCCACTACAGAAACATCCCTCCTTTCCACTACAGAAACATCCCTCCTTTCCACTATAGAAACATCACTCCTTCAGAAACATCCCTCCTTTCCACTACAGAAACATCCCTCCTTTCCACTACAGAAACATCCCTCCTTTCCACTACAGAAACATCCCTCCTTTCCACTACAGAAACATCCCTCCTTTCCACTACAGAAACATCCCTCCTTCAGAAACATCCCTCCTTTCCACTACAGAAACATCCCTCCTTTCCACTATAGAAACATCCCTCCTTTCCACTACAGAAACATCCCTCCTTTCCACTACAGAAACATCCCTCCTTTCCACTATAGAAACATCCCTCCTTCAGAAACATCCCTCCTGTCCACTACAGAAACATCCCTCCTTCAGAAACATCCCTCCTGTCCACTAGAAACATCCTCCTTCAGAAACATCCCTCCTTTCCACTACAGAAACATCCCTCCTGGTCCACTACAGAAACATCCCTCCTTTCCACTACAGAAACATCCCTCCTTTCCACTATAGAAACATCACTCCTTCAGAAACATCCCTCCTTTCCACTACAGAAACATCCCTCCTTTCCACTACAGAAACATTACTCCTTCAGAAACATCACTCCTTCCCACTACAGAAACATCCCTCCTTTCCACTACAGAAACATCCCTCCTTTCCACTACAGAAACATCCCTCCTTTCCACTACAGAAACATCCCTCCTTTCCACTAGAAACATCCCTCCTTCAGAAACATCCCTCCTGTCCACTACAGAAACATCCCTCCTTCAGAAACATCCCTCCTTTCCACTACAGAAGCATCCCTCCTTTCCACTACAGAAACATCCCTCCTTTCCACTACAGAAACATCCCTCCTTTCCACTACAGAAACATCCCTCCTTTCCACTACAGAAACATCCCTCCTTTCCACTACAGAAACATCCATCCTGTCCACTACAGAAACATCCCTCCTTTCCACTACAGAAACATCCCTCCTTTCCACTAGAAACATCCCTCCTTCAGAAACATCCCTCCTGTCCACTACAGAAACATCCCTCCTTTCCACTAGAAACATCCCTCCTTCAGAAACATCCCTCCTTTCCACTACAGAAACATCCCTCCTTTCCACTACAGAAACATCCCTCCTTTCACTACAGAAACATCCTCCTTTCCACTACAGAAACATCCCTCCTTTCCACTACAGAAACATCCCTCCTTTCCACTATAGAAACATCCCTCCTTCAGAAACACCCCTCCTTTCCACTACAGAAACATCCCTCCTTTCCACTATAGAAACATCACTCCTTCAGAAACATCCCTCCTTTCCACTACAGAAACATCCCTCCTTTCCACTACAGAAACATCCCTCCTTTCCACTACAGAAACATCCCTCCTTTCCACTACAGAAACATCCCTCCTTTCCACTACAGAAACATCCCTCCTTCAGAAACATCCCTCCTTTCCACTACAGAAACATCCCTCCTTTCCACTATAGAAACATCCCTCCTTTCCACTACAGAAACATCCCTCCTTTCCACTACAGAAACATCCCTCCTTTCCACTATAGAAACATCCCTCCTTTCCACTACAGACACATCCCTCCTTTCCACTACAGAAACATCCCTCCTTTCCACTACAGAAACATCCCTCCTTTCCACTATAGAAACATCCCTCCTTCAGAAAAAATCCCTCCTTTCCACTACAGAAACATCCCTCCTTTCCACTAGAGAAACATCCCTCCTTTCCACTACAGAAACATCCCTCCTTTCCACTGTAGAAAATCCCTCCTTTCCACTTCAGAAACATCCTCCTTTCAACCACAGAAACATCCCTCCTTTCAGAAACATCCCTCCTTTCAGAAACATCCCTCCTTCAGAAACATCCCTCCTTTCCACTACAGAAACATCCCTCCTTCAGAAACATCCCTCCTTTCCACTACAGAAACATCACTCCTTCAGAAACATCCTCCAATCCACTACAGAAACATCCCTCCTTTCCACTACAGAAACATCACTCCTTTCCACTACAGAAACATCCCTCCTTCAGAAACATCCCTCCTTTCCACTACAGAAACATCCCTCCTTTCCACTACAGAAACATCCCTCCTTTCCACTACAGAAACATCACTCCTTTCCACTACAGAAACATCCCTCCTTCAGAAACATCCCTCCTTTCCACTACAGAAACATCCCTCCTGTCCACTACAGAAACATCCCCTCCTTTCCACTACAGAAACATCCCTCCTTTCCACTACAGAAACATCCCTCCTTTCCACTACAGAAACATCCCTCCTTTCCACTATAGAAACATCCCTCCTTTCCACTACAGAAACATCCCTCCTTTCCACTACAGAAACATCCCTCCTTTCCACTACAGAAACATCCCTCCTTTCCACTACAGAAACATCCCCTCCTTTCCACTATAGAAACATCACTCCTTCAGAAACATCACTCCTTCCCACTACAGAAACATCCTCCTTTCCACTACAGAAACATCCCTCCTTTCCACTATAGAAACATCACTCCTTCAGAAACATCCCTCCTGTCCACTACAGAAACATCCCTCCTTCAGAAACATCCCTCCTTTCCACTACAGAAACATCCCTCCTGTCCACTACAGAAACATCCCTCCTTTCCACTACAGAAACATCCCTCCTTTCCACTACAGAAACATCCCTCCTTTCCACTACAGAAACATCCCTCCTTTCCACTACAGAAACATCCCTCCTTTCCACTACAGGAACATCCCTCCTTTCCACTATAGAAACATCCCTCCTTCAGAAACATCCCTCCTTTCCACTACAGAAACATCCCTCCTTTCCACTACAGAAACATCCCTCCTTTCCACTACAGAAACATCCCTCCTTTCCACTGTAGAAACATCCCTCCTTTCCACTACAGAAACATCCCTCCTTTCAGAAACATCCCTCCTTTCAGAAACATCCCTCCTTCAGAAACATCCCTCCTTTCCACTACAGAAACATCCCTCCTTCAGAAACATCCCTCCTTTCCACTACAGAAACATCACTCCTTCAGAAACATCCCTCCTTTCTACTACAGAAACATCCCTCCTTTCCACTACAGAAACATCACTCCTTTCCACTACAGAAACATCCCTCCTTCAGAAACATCCCTTCTTTCCACTACAGAAACATCCCTCCTTTCCACTACAGAAACATCCCTCCTTTCCACTACAGAAACATCACTCCTTTCCACTACAGAAACATCACTCCTTTCCACTACAGAAACATCCCTCCTTCAGAAACATCCCTCCTTCAGAAACATCCCTCCTTTCCACTACAGAAACATCCCTCCTTTCCACTACAGAAACATCCCTCCTTTCCACTACAGAAACATCCCTCCTTTCCACTACAGAAACATCCCTCCTTTCCACTACAGAAACATCCCTCCTTTCCACTATAGAAACATCCCTCCTTTCCACTACAGAAACATCCCTCCTTTCCACTACAGAAACATCCTCCTTTCCACTACAGAAACATCCCTCCTTTCCACTACAGGAACATCCCTCCTTTCCACTATAGAAACATCCCTCCTTCAGAAACATCCCTCCTTTCCACTACAGAAACATCCCTCCTTTCCACTACAGAAACATCCCTCCTTTCCACTACAGAAACATCCCTCCTTTCCACTGTAGAAACATCCCTCCTTTCCACTACAGAAACATCCCTCCTTTCCACTACAGAAACATCCCTCCTTTCAGAAACATCCCTCCTTTCAGAAACATCCCACCTTCAGAAACATCCCTCCTTTCCACTACAGAAACATCACTCCTTCAGAAACATCCCTCCTTTCTACTACAGAAACATCCCTCCTTTCCACTACAGAAACATCACTCCTTTCCTCTACAGAAACATCCCTCCTTCAGAAACATCCCTTCTTTCCACTACAGAAACATCCTCCTTTCCACTACAGAAACATCCCTCCTTCAGAAACATCCCTTCTTTCCACTACAGAAACATCCCTCCTTTCCAATACAGAAACATCCCTCCTTTCCACTACAGAAACATCCTCCTTTCCACTACAGAAACATCCCTCCTTTCCACTATAGAAACATCACTCCTTCAGAAACATCACTCCTTCCCACTACAGAAACATCCCTCCTTTCCACTACAGAAACATCCCTCCTTTCCACTATAGAAACATCACTCCTTCAGAAACATCCCTCCTGTCCACTACAGAAACATCCCTCCTTCAGAAACATCCCTCCTTTCCACTACAGAAACATCCCTCCTGTCCACTACAGAAACATCCCTCCTTTCCACTACAGAAACATCCCTCCTTTCCACTACAGAAACATCCCTCCTTTCCACTACAGAAACATCCCTCCTTTCCACTACAGAAACATCCCTCCTTTCCACTACAGAAACATCCCTCCTTTCCACTACAGGAACATCCCTCCTTCAGAAACATCCCTCCTTTCCACTACAGAAACATCCCTCCTTTCCACTACAGAAACATCCCTCCTTTCCACTACAGAAACATCCCTCCTTTCCACTGTAGAAACATCCCTCCTTTCCACTACAGAAACATCCCTCCTTTCAGAAACATCCCTCCTTTCAGAAACATCCCTCCTTCAGAAACATCCCTCCTTTCCACTACAGAAACATCCCTCCTTCAGAAACATCCCTCCTTTCCACTACAGAAACATCACTCCTTCAGAAACATCCCTCCTTTCTACTACAGAAACATCCCTCCTTTCCACTACAGAAACATCACTCCTTTCCACTACAGAAACATCCCTCCTTCAGAAACATCCCTTCTTTCCACTACAGAAACATCCCTCCTTTCCACTACAGAAACATCCCTCCTTTCCACTACAGAAACATCACTCCTTTCCACTACAGAAACATCACTCCTTTCCACTACAGAAACATCCCTCCTTCAGAAACATCCCTCCTTCAGAAACATCCCTCCTTTCCACTACAGAAACATCCCTCCTTTCCACTACAGAAACATCCCTCCTTTCCACTACAGAAACATCCCTCCTTTCCACTACAGAAACATCCCTCCTTTCCACTACAGAAACATCCCTCCTTTCCACTACAGAAACATCCCTCCTTTCCACTATAGAAACATCCCTCCTTTCCACTACAGAAACATCCCTCCTTTCCACTACAGAAACATCCCTCCTTTCCACTACAAGAAACATCCCTCCTTTCCACTACAGGAACATCCCTCCTTTCCACTATAGAAACATCCCTCCTTCAGAAACATCCCTCCTTTCCACTACAGAAACATCCTCCTTTCCACTACAGAAACATCCCTCCTTTCCACTACAGAAACATCCCTCCTTTCCACTGTAGAAACATCCCTCCTTTCCACTACAGAAACATCCCTCCTTTCCACTACAGAAACATCCCTCCTTTCAGAAACATCCCTCCTTTCAGAAACATCCCACCTTCAGAAACATCCCTCCTTTCCACTACAGAAACATCACTCCTTCAGAAACATCCCTCCTTTCTACTACAGAAACATCCCTCCTTTCCACTACAGAAACATCACTCCTTTCCTCTACAGAAACATCCCTCCTTCAGAAACATCCCTTCTTTCCACTACAGAAACATCCCTCCTTTCCACTACAGAAACATCCCTCCTTCAGAAACATCCCTTCTTTCCACTACAGAAACATCCCTCCTTTCCACTACAGAAACATCCCTCCTTTCCACTACAGAAACATCACTCCTTTCCACTACAGAAACATCACTCCTTTCCACTACAGAAACATCCCTCCTTCAGAAACATCCCTCCTTCAGAAAAATACCTCCTTTCCACTACAGAAACATCCCTCCTTTCCACTACAGAAACATCCCTCCTTTCCACTACAGAAACATCACTCCTTTCCACTACAGAAACATCACTCCCTTTCCACTACAGAAACATCCCTCCTTCAGAAACATCCCTCCTTCAGAAAAATACCTCCTTTCCACTACAGAAACATCCCTCCTTTCCTACAGAAACATCCCTCCTTTCCACTACAGAAACATCCCTCCTTTCCACTACAGAAACATCCCTCCTTTCCACTACAGAAACATCCCTCCTTTCCACTACAGAAACATCCCTCCTTTCCACTACAGAAACATCCCTCCTTTCCACTACAGAAACATCCCTCCTTTCCACTACAGAAACATCCCTCCTTTCCACTACAGGAACATCCCTCCTTTCCACTATAGAAACATCCCTCCTTCAGAAACATCCCTCCTTTCCACTACAGAAACATCCCTCCTTTCCACTACAGAAACATCCCTCCTTTCCACTACAGAAACATCCCTCCTTTCCACTGTAGAAACATCCTCCTTTCCACTACAGAAACATCCCTCCTTTCCACTACAGAAACATCCCTCCTTTCAGAAACATCCCTCCTTTCAGAAACATCCCACCTTCAGAAACATCCCTCCTTTCCACTACAGAAACATCACTCCTTCAGAAACATCCTCCTTTCTACTCAGAAACATCCCTCCTTTCCACTACAGAAACATCACTCCTTTCCTCTACAGAAACATCCCTCCTTCAGAAACATCCCTCCTTTCCACTACAGAAACATCCCTCCTTTCCACTACAGAAACATCACTCCTTTCCACTACAGAAACATCCCTCCTTCAGAAACATCCCTCCTTCAGAAACATCCCTCCTTTCCACTACAGAAACATCCCTCCTTTCCACTACAGAAACATCCCTCCTTTCCACTACAGAAACATCCCTCCTTTCCACTACAGAAACATCCCTCCTTTCCACTACAGAAACATCCCTCCTTTCCACTACAGAAACATCCCTCCTTCAGAAACATCCCTTCTTTCCACTACAGAAACATCCCTCCTTTCCACTACAGAAACATCCCTCCTTTCCACTACAGAAACATCACTCCTTTCCACTACAGAAACATCCTCCTTCAGAAACATCCCTCCTTCAGAAACATCCCTCCTTTCCACTACAGAAACATCCCTCCTTTCCACTACAGAAACATCCCTCCTTTCCACTACAGAAACATCCCTCCTTTCCACTACAGAAACATCCCTCCTTTCCACTACAGAAACATCCCTCCTTTCCACTACAGAAACATCCCTCCTTTCCACTATAGAAACATCCCTCCTTTCCACTACAGAAACATCCCTCCTTTCCACTACAGAAACATCCCTCCTTTCCACTACAGAAACATCCCTCCTTTCCACTACAGGAACATCCCTCCTTTCCACTATAGAAACATCCCTCCTTCAGAAACATCCCTCCTTTCCACTACAGAAACATCCCTCCTTTCCACTACAGAAACATCCCTCCTTTCCACTACAGAAACATCCCTCCTTTCCACTGTAGAAACATCCCTCCTTTCCACTACAGAAACATCCCTCCTTTCCACTACAGAAACATCCCTCCTTTCAGAAACATCCCTCCTTTCAGAAACATCCCTCCTTCAGAAACATCCCTCCTTTCCACTACAGAAACATCCCTCCTTCAGAAACATCCCTCCTTTCCACTACAGAAACATCACTCCTTCAGAAACATCCCTTCTTTCCACTACAGAAACATCCCTCCTTTCCACTACAGAAACATCCCTCCTTTCCACTACAGAAACATCACTCCTTTCCACTACAGAAACATCCCTCCTTCAGAAACATCCCTCCTTCAGAAACATCCCTCCTTTCCACTACAGAAACATCCCTCCTTTCCACTACAGAAACATCCCTCCTTTCCACTACAGAAACATCCCTCCTTTCCACTACAGAAACATCCCTCCTTTCCACTACAGAAACATCCCTCCTTTCCACTACAGAAACATCCCTCCTTTCCACTACAGAAACATCCCTCCTTTCCACTATAGAAACATCACTCCTTCAGAAACATCACTCCTTCCCACTACAGAAACATCCCTCCTTTCCACTACAGAAACATCCTCCTTTCCACTACAGAAACATCCCTCCTTTCCACTATAGAAACATCACTCCTTCAGAAACATCCCTCCTTTCCACTACAGAAACATCCCTCCTGTCCACTACAGAAACATCCCTCCTTTCCACTACAGAAACATCCCTCCTTTCCACTACAGAAACATCCCTCCTGTCCACTACAGAAACATCCCTCCTTTCCACTACAGAAACATCCCTCCTTTCCACTACAGAAACATCCCTCCTGTCCACTACAGAAACATCCCTCCTTTCCACTACAGAAACATCCCTCCTTTCCACTAGAAACATCCTCCTTCAGAAACATCCCTCCTGTCCACTACAGAAACATCCCTCCTTCAGAAACATCCTCCTTTCCACTACAGAAACATCCCTCCTTTCCAATACAGAAGCATCCCTCCTTTCCACTACAGAAACATCCCTCCTTTCCACTACAGAAACATCCCTCCTTTCCACTACAGAAACATCACTCCTTCAGAAACATCACTCCTTCCCACTACAGAAACATCCCTCCTTTCCACTACAGAAACATCCCTCCTTTCCACTACAGAAACATCCCTCCTTCCCACTACAGAAACATCCCTCCTTTCCACTAGAAACATCCCTCCTTCAGAAACATCCTCCTGTAAACTACAGAAACATCCCTCCTTCAGAAACATCCCTCCTTTCCACTACAGAAACATCCCTCCTTTCCACTACAGAAGCATCCCTCCTTTCCACTACAGAAACATCCCTCCTTTCCACTACAGAAACATCCCTCCTTTCCACTACAGAAACATCCCTCCTTTCCACTACAGAAACATCCATCCTGTCCACTACAGAAACATCCCTCCTTTCCACTACAGAAACATCCCTCCTTTCCACTAGAAACATCCCTCCTTCAGAAACATCCCTCCTGTCCACTACAGAAACATCCCTCCTTTCCACTAGAAACATCCCTCCTTCAGAAACATCCCTCCTTTCCACTACAGAAATATCCCTCCTTTCCACTACAGAAACATCCCTCCTTTCCACTACAGAAACATCCTCATTTCCACTACAGAAACATCCCTCCTTTCCACTACAGAAACATCCCTCCTTTCCACTACAGAAACATCCCTCCTTTCCACTATAGAAACATCACTCCTTCAGAAACATCCCTCCTTTCCACTACAGAAACATCCCTCCTTTCCACTATAGAAACATCACTCCTTCAGAAACATCACTCCTTCCCACTACAGAAACATCCCTCCTTTCCACTACAGAAACATCCCTTCTTTCCACTACAGAAACATCCCTCCTTTCCACTACAGAAACATCCCTCCTTTTCACTACAGAAACATCCCTCCTTTCAACTATAGAAACATCACTCCTTCAGAAACATCCCTCCTTTCCACTACAGAAACATCCCTCCTTTCCACTACAGAAACATCCCTCCTTTCCACTACAGAAACATCCCTCCTTTCCACTACAGAAACATCCCTCCTTCAGAAACATCCCTCCTTTCCACTACAGAAACATCCCTCCTTTCCACTATAGAAACATCCCTCCTTTCCACTACAGAAACATCCCTCCTTTCCACTATAGAAACATCCCTCCTTCAGAAACATCCCTCCTGTCCACTACAGAAACATCCCTCCTGTCCACTACAGAAACATCCCTCCTTCAGAAACATCCCTCCTTTCCACTACAGAAACATCCCTCCTTCAGAAACATCCCTCCTTTCCACTACAGAAACATCCCTCCTTTCCACTATAGAAACATCCCTCCTTTCCACTACAGAAACATCCCTCCTTTCCACTATAGAAACATCCCTCCTTCAGAAACATCCCTCCTGTCCACTACAGAAACATCCCTCCTTTCCACTACAGAAACATCCCTCCTTCAGAAACATCCTCCTTTCCACTACAGAAACATCCCTCCTTTCCACTACAGAAACATCCCTCCTTTCCACTACAGAAACATCCCTCCTTTCCACTACAGAAACATCTCTCCTTTCCACTACAGAAACATCCCTCCTTTCCACTACAGAAACATCCCTCCTGTCCACTACAGAAACATCCCTCCTATCCACTACAGAAACATCCCTCCTTTCCACTACAGAAACATCCCTCCTTTCCACTACAGAAACATCCCTCCTTTCCACTACAGAAACATCCCTCCTGTCCACTACAGAAACATCGGTCCTTTCCACTACAGAAACATCCCTCCTTCAGAAACATCCCTCCTTCAGAAACATCCTCCTGTCCACTACAGAAACATCCCTCCTTTCCACTAGAAACATCCCTCCTTCAGAAACATCCTCCTTTCCACTACAGAAACATCCCTCCTTTCCACTACAGAAACATCCTCCTTTCCACTACAGAAACATCCCTCCTTTCCACTACAGAAACATCCCTCCTTTCCACTACAGAAACATCCCTCCTTTCCACTATAGAAACATCACTCCTTCAGAAACATCCCTCCTTTCCACTACAGAAACATCCCTCCTTTCCACTACAGAAACATCACTCCTTCAGAAACATCACTCCTTCCCACTACAGAAACATCCCTCCTTTCCACTACAGAAACATCCCTCCTTTCCACTACAGAAACATCCCTCCTTCAGAAACATCCCTCCTTTCCACTACAGAAACATCCCTCCTTTCCACTACAGAAACATCCCTCCTTTCCACTACAGAAACATCACTCCTTCAGAAACATCACTCCTTCCCACTACAGAAACATCCCTCCTTTCCACTACAGAAACATCCCTCCTTTCCACTACAGAAACATCCCTCCTTTCCACTACAGAAACATCCCTCCTTCAGAAACATCCCTCCTTTCCACTACAGAAACATCCCTCCTTTCAGAAACATCCCTCCTTTCAGAAACATCCCTCCTTCAGAAACATCCCTCCTTTCCACTACAGAAACATCCCTCCTTCAGAAACATCCCTCCTTTCCACTACAGAAACATCACTCCTTCAGAAACATCCCTCCTTTCTACTACAGAAACATCCCTCCTTTCCACTACAGAAACATCACTCCTTTCCACTACAGAAACATCCCTCCTTCAGAAACATCCCTTCTTTCCACTACAGAAACATCCCTCCTTTCCACTACAGAAACATCCCTCCTTTCCACTACAGAAACATCACTCCTTTCCACTACAGAAACATCCCTCCTTCAGAAACATCCCTCCTTCAGAAACATCCCTCCTTTCCACTACAGAAACATCCCTCCTTTCCACTACAGAAACATCCCTCCTTTCCACTATAGAAACATCACTCCTTCAGAAACATCCCTCCTTTCCACTACAGAAACATCCCTCCTTTCCACTACAGAAACATCACTCCTTCAGAAACATCACTCCTTCCCACTACAGAAACATCCCTCCTTTCCACTACAGAAACATCCCTCCTTCCCACTACAGAAACATCCCTCCTGTCCACTACAGAAACATCCCTCCTTTCCACTACAGAAACATCCCTCCTTTCAGAAACATCCCTCCTTTCAGAAACATCCCTCCTTTCAGAAACATCCCTCCTTTCAGAAACATCCCTCCTTTCAGAAACATCACTCCTTCAGAAACATCCCTCCTGTCCACTACAGAAACATCCCTCCTTTCCACTACAGAAACATCCCTCCTTTCAGAAACATCCTCCTTTCAGAAACATCCCTCCTTCAGAAACATCCCTCCTTTCAGAAACATCCCTCCTTTCAGAAACATCCCTCCTTCAGAAACATCCCTCCTTCAGAAACATCCCTCCTTTCCACTACAGAAACATCCCTCCTTTCAGAAACATCCCTCCTTTCCACTACAGAAACATCCCTCCTTTCAGAAACATCCCTCCTTTCAGAAACATCCCTCCTTTCAGAAACATCCCTCCTTCAGAAACATCCCTCCTTCAGAAACATCTCCATCCTTTCCACTACAGAAACATCCCTCCTTCAGAAACATCCCTCCTAAATGTCTCCATGTCTCCCCAGCCACTCTAAATGTCTCCATGTCTTCATGTCTCCCCCAGCCACTCTAAATGTCTCCATGTCTCCCCCCAGCCACTCTAAATGTCTCCATGTCTCCCCCAGCCTCTCTAAATGTCTCCATGTGTCCCCCTAGCCTCTCTAAATGTCTCCATGTCTCCCCCAGCCACTCTAAATGTCTCCATGTCTCCCCCAGCCTCTCTAAATGTCTCCATGTGTCCCCCAGCCTCTCTAAATGTCTCCATGTCTCCCCCCAGCCTCTCTAAATGTCTCCATGTCTCCATGTGTCCCCCAGCCACTCTAAATGTCTCCATGTCTCCCCCAGCCACTCTAAATGTCTCCATGTCTCCCCCAGCCACTCTAAATGTCTCCATGTCTCCCCCAGCCTCTCTAAATGTCTCCATGTCTCCATCTGTCCCCCAGCCACTCTAAATGTCTCCATGTCTCCCCCAGCCACTCTAAATGTCTCCATGTCTCCCCCAGCCACTCTAAATGTCTCCATGTCTCCATGTCTCCCCCAGCCACTCTAAATGTCTCCATGTCTCCCCCAGCCACTCTAAATGTCTCCATGTCTCCCCCAGCCACTCTAAATGTCTCCATGTCTCCCCCAGCCACTCTAAAGGTCTCCATGTCTCCCCCAGCCTCTCTAAATGTCTCCATGTCTCCATGTGTCCCCCAGCCTCTCTAAATGTCTCCATGTGTCCCCCAGCCACTCTAAATGTCTCCATGTCTCCCCCAGCCACTCTAAATGTCTCCATGTGTCCCCCCAGCCTCTCTAAATGTCTCCATGTCTCCATGTCTCCCCCAGCCACTCTAAATGTCTCCATGTCTCCCCCAGCCACTCTAAATGTCTCCATGTCTCCCCCAGCCACTCTAAATGTCTCCATGTCTCCATGTCTCCCCCAGCCACTCTAAATGTCTCCATGTCTCCATGTCTCCCCCAGCCACTCTAAATGTCTCCATGTGTCCCCCCAGCCACTCTAAATGTCTCCATGTCTCCATGTCTCCCCCAGCCACTCTAAATGTCTCCATGTCTCCCCCAGCCACTCTAAATGTCTCCATGTCTCCCCCAGCCACTCTAAATGTGTCCATGTCTCCATGTCTCCCCCAGCCACTCTAAATGTCTCCATGTCTCCCCCAGCCACTCTAAAGGTCTCCATGTCTCCCCCAGCCACTCTAAATGTCTCCATGTCTCCCCCCAGCCACTCTAAATGTCTCCATGTGTCCCCCAGCCACTCTAAATGTCTCCATGTCTCCATGTCTCCCCCCCAGCCACTCTAAATGTCTCCATGTCTCCATGTCTCCCCCAGCCACTCTAAATGTCTCCATGTCTCCCCCAGCCTCTCTAAATGTCTCCATGTGTCCCCCAGCCTCTCTAAATGTCTCCATGTCTCCATGTCTCCCCCCAGCCACTCTAAATGTCTCCATGTGTCCCCCTAGCCTCTCTAAATGTCTCCATGTCTCCCCAGCCACTCTAAATGTCTCCATGTCTCCCCAGCCACTCTAAATGTCTCCATGTCTCCATGTCTCCCCCAGCCACTCTAAATGTGTCCATGTCTCCATGTCTCCCCCCAGCCACTCTAAATGTCTCCATGTCTCCCCCCAGCCTCTCTAAATGTCTCCATGTCTCCCCCAGCCACTCTAAAGGTCTCCATGTCTCCATGTGGCTGGGTTAGTATCAGTCTGTCTGGTGGCTGGGTTAGCATCAGTATATCTGGTGGCTGGGTTAGTATCAGTCTGGTGGCTGGGTTAGCATCGGTCTGGTGGCTGGGTTAGTATCAGTCTGTCTGGTGGCTGGGTTAGCATCAGTCCGTCTGGTGGCTGGGTTAGTATCAGTCTGTCTGGTGGCTGGGTTAGTATCAGTCTGGTGGCCGGGTTAGTATCAGACTGGTGGCTGGGTTAGCATCAGTCTGTCTGGTGGCTGGGTTAGCATCAGTCTGTCTGGTGGCCGGGTTAGTATCAGTCTGTCTGGTGGCTGGGTTAGCATCAGTCTGTCTGGTGGCTGGGTTAGCATCAGTCTGTCTGGTGGCTGGGTTAGTATCAGTCTGTCTGGTGGCTGGGTTAGCATCAGTCTGTCTGGTGGCTGGGTTAGCATCAGTCTGTCTGGTGGCTGGGTTAGTATCAGTCTGTCTGGTGGCTGGGTTAGCATCAGTCTGTCTGGTAGCCGGGTTAGCATCAGTCTGTCTGGTGGCTGGGTTAGTATCAGTCTGTCTGGTGGCTGGGTTAGCATCAGTCTCCTCTGTCTGGTGGCTGGGTTAGCATCAGTCTCCTCTGTCTGGTGGCTGGGTTAGTATCAGTCTGTCTGGTGGCTGGGTTAGTATCAGTATCAGTCCGTCTGGTGGCTGGGTTAGCATCAGTCTGTCTGGTAGCCGGGTTAGCATCAGTCTGTCTGGTGGCTGGGTTAGTATCAGTCTGTCTGGTGGCTGGGTTAGCATCAGTCTGTCTGGTAGCCGGGTTAGCATCAGTCTGTCTGGTGGCTGGGTTAGTATCAGTCTGTCTGGTGGCTGGGTTAGCATCAGTCTCCTCTGTCTGGTGGCTGGGTTAGCATCAGTCTCATCTGTCTGGTGGCTGGGTTAGCATCAGTCTGTCTGGTGGCTGGGTTAGTATCAGTATCAGTCCGTCTGGTGGCTGGGTTAGCATCAGTCCGTCTGGTGGCTGGGTTAGTATCAGTCTGTCTGGTGGCTGGGTTAGCATCAGTCTGTCTGGTGGCTGGGTTAGTATCAGTCTGGTGGCTGGGTTAGCATCAGTCCGTCTGGTGGCCGGGTTAGTATCAGTCTGGTGGCTGGGTTAGCATCAGTCCGTCTGGTGGCCGGGGTTAGTATCAGTCTGGTGGCTGGGTTAGCATCAGTCCGTCTGGTGGCCGGGTTAGTATCAGTCTGGTGGCTGGGTTAGTATCAGCCTGGTGGCTGGGTTAGTATCAGTATCAGTCCGTCTGGTGGCTGGGTTAGCATCAGTCTGTCTGGTAGCCGGGTTAGCATCAGTCTGTCTGGTGGCTGGGTTAGTATCAGTCTGTCTGGTGGCTGGGGTTAGCATCAGTCTGTCTGGTAGCCGGGTTAGCATCAGTCTGTCTGGTGGCTGGGTTAGTATCAGTCTGTCTGGTGGCTGGGTTAGCATCAGTCTCCTCTGTCTGGTGGCTGGGTTAGCATCAGTCTCATCTGTCTGGTGGCTGGGTTAGCATCAGTCTGTCTGGTGGCTGGGTTAGTATCAGTATCAGTCCGTCTGGTGGCTGGGTTAGCATCAGTCCGTCTGGTGGCTGGGTTAGTATCAGTCTGTCTGGTGGCTGGGTTAGCATCAGTCTGTCTGGTGGCTGGGTTAGTATCAGTCTGGTGGCTGGGTTAGCATCAGTCCGTCTGGTGGCCGGGTTAGTATCAGTCTGGTGGCTGGGTTAGCATCAGTCCGTCTGGTGGCCGGGTTAGTATCAGTCTGGTGGCTGGGTTAGCATCAGTCCGTCTGGTGGCCGGGTTAGTATCAGTCTGGTGGCTGGGTTAGTATCAGCCTGGTGGCTGGGTTAGCATCAGTCCGTCTGGTGGCTGGGTTAGTATCAGTCTGTCTGGTGGCTGGGTTAGCATCAGTCTGGTGGCTGGGTTAGCATCAGTCTGTCTGGTGGCTGGGTTAGTATCAGTCTGTCTGGTGGCTGGGTTAGTATCAGTCTCCCTCTGTCTGGTGGCTGGGTTAGTACCAGTCTGTCTGGTGGCTGGGTTAGTATCAGTCTCCTCTGTCTGGTGGCTGGGTTAGTATCAGTCCGTCTGGTGGCTGGGTTAGTATCAGTCTGTCTGGTGGCTGGGTTAGTATCAGTATGTCTGGTGGCTGGGTTAGCATCAGTCTGTCTGGTGGCTGGGTTAGTATCAGTCTGTCTGGTGGCTGGGTTAGCATCAGCCTGGTGGCTGGGTTAGCATCAGTCTGTCTGGTGGCTGGGTTAGTATCAGTCTGTCTGGTGGCTGGGTTAGTATCAGTCTCCTCTGTCTGGTGGCTGGGTTAGTACCAGTCTGTCTGGTGGCTGGGTTAGTATCAGTCTCCTCTGTCTGGTGGCTGGGTTAGTACCAGTCTGTCTGGTGGCTGGGTTAGTATCAGTCTGTCTGGTGGCTGGGTTAGTATCAGTATGTCTGGTGGCTGGGTTAGCATCAGTCTGTCTGGTGGCTGGGTTAGTATCAGTCTGTCTGGTGGCTGGGTTAGTATCAGTCTCCTCTGTCTGGTGGCTGGGTTAGTACCAGTCTGTCTGGTGGCTGGGTTAGTATCAGTCTCCTCTGTCTGGTGGCTGGGTTAGTACCAGTCTGTCTGGTGGCCGGGTTAGTATCAGTCTGGTGGCTGGGTTAGCATCAGTCCGTCTGGTGGCTGGGTTAGTATCAGTCTGGTGGCCGGGTTAGTATCAGTCTGGTGGCCGGGTTAGCATCAGCCTGGTGGCTGGGTTAGCATCAGTCTGTCTGGTGGCTGGGTTAGTATCAGTCTGTCTGGTGGCTGGGTTAGTATCAGTCTGTCTGGTGGCTGGGTTAGCATCAGTCCGTCTGGTGGCTGGGTTAGTATCAGTCTGTCTGGTGGCTGGGTTAGTATCAGTCTGTCTGGTGGCTGGGTTAGTATCAGTCTGGTGGCCGGGTTAGCATCAGCCTGGTGGCTGGGTTAGCATCAGTCTGTCTGGTGGAACCCTATTCCTAATGTAGAGCACTACCGCAGCCCCCGTTCTCTATACTAGATAGGGAATAAGGGTCCCATTTGGGACGTAGGAAGCCTCGGCCTGGTGGAGCGAATCCCAGAGCTTTGGTTCCCTGATCACATCAGTATTTATATTCCCACGTGGAGTCTCATCTCAACACGGGGTTACGCAGGGGGACGACCACGGGGGACGACCACGGGGGGGCGACCACGGGGGGACGACCACGGGGGGACCACGGGGAATGACCACGGGGGACGACCACGGACACGACCACGGGGGAAGACCACGGGGGACGACCGCGGGAGCGACCACGGGGGACGACCACGGGGGACCACGGGGGACGACCACGGGGGAACGACCACGGGGGACGACCACGGGGGAATGACCACGGGGGACGACCACGGGGGAACGACCACGGGGGACGACCACGGACACAACCACGGGGGGACGACCACGGGGGGACGACCACGGGGGGGACGACCACGGACACGACCACGGGGGGACCACGGGGGAAACGGGAACTCCGCTTGCGTTTCCATCAGATAATCTTCCGTTTTTCACAGGTTGAAATGTAAAAAAAACGGACAGGTGGGAGGAACACTGAACGATCTCCTCCTCCTCCTCCTCCTCCTCCTCCTCCTCCTCCTCCTCCTCCGATCTGAAACCTCACGGGTTACGTCACAGCGCTTCTAGGACTCTGGCAGAGACCATCTATTAAACTAACTCTCTGTGTGTGTGTGAGGCAGTGTGAGTGTGTGTGAGGCAGTGTGTGTGTTAATGTGTGTGTGTGTGTTAATGTGTGTGTGTGTGTGTGTGTGTGTGTGTGTGTGTGTGTGAGGCAGTGTGAGGCAGTGTGAGTGTGTGTGAGGCAGTGTGTGTGTTAATGTGTGTGTGTTAATGTGTGTGTGTGTGTGTGTGTGTGTGTTAATGTGTGTGTGTTAATGTGTGTGTGTTAATGTGTGTGTGTGTGTGTGTTAATGTGT